>NW_020455644.1:246825-283924 GCF_003342845.1 Nothoprocta perdicaria
CTTTCTCCCTTTCTTCATTCCTTTCTGAGGTTAAAGTAGACTGTATATTTTTAAGCCTTTTCAACTGTCAAATAGCTGCTGTGCAAAGACTCCCTCCTATGGACAAAAAGACTTTCCCATATGTTTGGAGCTCTGTGGTTGGTGATCCCTTGAGTGTGTGGCATGTGGGAAGGACTGTCTCCTGGGGTTAACATCAATATTATTAACAGAGATACAAGGAASCAGGTAGAACAGGTAAACTTAGAATTGTTTTTTTCAAATGAAGAAACATTATATGCCTACATTACATGCACAAAAACTTTGTATATTAAAAAAAAAAGTCATAGTTACTTGCATGCAACAGGTGTGCATACCATCTGATACTGATTATCATTATACATTTTGAGGGGCATTATATTATCCTAAATTACACCTCTTTAATTCCATTTGAATCCATGGGCTGTAAGAGGTATATAACTCAACACTAGAATTTATTTGACCTTTCCATTATCAGAATAACTTGACAGAGAGTCATATAGTATCAGAAGTTACGCTTTTTAAGCACAAATTGCTGTTCTCTGTAACAAAGTGCTTTAACTTTTTTAGACATTGTAGCAGCTGTTTTATCTTACACTGCACCACAGTTGGACACTGACAATGTATGGGTATTTCTCTGAAGTGTTACAAAGCTTCTGCAGAATTCAAAACTGCCCAGGTGTCCTCTGGGCAGGCTTTGTAATGCGTACCTTCCTTACTGGACTGGAGTGCTCTCAAAAAGAGTTTCCTTTGTTGGGTGCCTCCATTTCCAGAGACTGACTTTGAAGATCTGAATCAAACATATTTATTTGGTTTAGTAATTTAGCAGTTATTAAAGAGCTTTCTCGATTCGTGGCCTAAGAGTCTAATCTTTGGAACTCCTGGACAGCCACACCTTGRCCTCAAAGGTGTTACGGAGGTCTTCACATAAAAAATACATGGTATAATTACTGAGAAGCTGAGACATCTCAAATAAAAGATAGGTTTGATAGTTTTGTCCCAAACTTGTTTATTTTCTACAGCTTGTGTAGCTCTCTCTGAAAATTGGGATTCTTTGGAAGCGTATTTTGAAAATATGAAGCCTTTTCTTTTACTTTTTTGTTTAGATAGTAACCAAGAATCTTATAACATAAAAATGTATATTCTGTCTATCCTTGAGGTGTGTTCCACTTCCTCAGAGGCAATTTTCCACACCAGCATTTGATGTTACCAACTGGGATATAATAAAATGTCATACAACTGTTCCAGTTCAACTAGATTGGATCCGCATAACGGTATTAAGAATTTTGCTCATCTTTTCTCAAGGAGAACATCATATTTTGCTCTACTGCAGAAAGTCATTGAATTACATGATGCTTGGGTTTATTCCTGGAATCTCTAGCATGATAAATTTGGAAATTCAAAATAAATATGTTATGTACACTATTGAGATAAAATACTTAATGGTGGAGGTTTCCATCCAAAATCATTTAAATATACTTGTGATTTGTTCTTTCATTTGTTTAGCTCATATTAAACTGCTAGAACCTTGAAATTATAATTTCCTTACTGCTTTTTTTTACCTTTCAGTTCTGGGAACTCTTCTCGCCTTGTCAGCTGCTCTTTCTAAGAGCACACAGACTTGCATTGCTCTCCCATTTACTTCTTATTTACCTTCTTATTGGCCTCCGTGGTAATGGCATGTTAGAGGAATAGAAATAGTTGAGTTAACCTCCCCTGGGGCATATAAAAGAGGTTTGTGCATTCAACTAGACAACTTGAAAGATAAGCATATTGTGAAGAGTTTAATTTTCGTTGAAGTCGGAACAAAGTTCCTTCCTATTTTGGTTGAAACAGACTTGGAGTGAATGTGAATGTTTTTAATCTCTATGGGGAAAATCTTAATGTCTGAACATGTTCCAAGCACCAAAGAAAATTATACCACAAGAATAATGTCCTACTTATCCCTTGCATAATCAGGCCTTGTAAAATAATTTTTTAGCACCATGRTCCCAGTATTTCATATTCCAACCTATAACACAAGAGGAACGGCTGGAAAGGTTCTGCACACTTGACATCTTTCCCTGTTTTCATGCTTTTATCCTTCCCTCAGATGCAGATAGARTGTCTTGGGAAGAGCTAATCGGTGCAGTAATCTCTTAAGCATAAAGTTAGAATAAGCCTTCCTTCCCATGGATAGGATTTGATTCCATAGTTATATGTTCTATATTGCCACTGAGGATGAGGAAATAAGTTGAAAATAAGTGATCAAATGGTACATAAGGTTTTTTGACTGTTTCATTATTTTCTGCTTCTATTGTTAAGGAACTGAATAGACATTTTTTAAGCACACAGATCAGTTTGCTACGTATCAGCACCAAAAAAGTCTTTAGGCCCTTTCTGGAACTTGTATTTCAGGGAATGAGTTTCCAGATAGTGGGAAGGAAATTCAGCATTTGATGACTTCTGGCACAGCAATAATCAATAGCATGAAAATGGCAAGACTTGGAATGTATTTCAATGTAATAGGAAGTTTTCAAATTTTGGATTTGGTACACTTTGTCAAGTTGAAGGCAAAACCAGAAAGCTTAGTTATTTGTAATGTAATTGGAAGAGTTTCCGCAAGAGGATAGCTGTTTAAAAATAGAACATATTTGGCAAGTCAAGTACTTGGCAGCATTGCTTCACAGAGTTAGGCCTGTGACATATGCATACAAAAATCAGGAAACTGCTAAGTCAGCATTAATCAACTCTTAAAAATTATATTTCGTGATCTGATGTGGATTTGTGACAAACTATATTYCAAATATAAGTATTTCATGCATTAAAGGTCAAATGTATGAAGTATATTGCATTCCAGATCAACATTGCATTTCTTTTTGCCAAGTGGAAATTTACTTTGACTTTGTATGTTAGTAAAGGGAAGCAGCAGTGAGCTAATTTTTCTTTTCTTTTTTTGGCACATTACCATAGCTAGAAACAAGTTAAGCAAAGAAGAAATGATGGAGTCATTTCTTGCTTCACAAAATTATTAAGTAAGAACCAGAGATCGTATTTGTCAACTCCCCTGTGTGTGTAACAAATGGTAAATACCTAAGTCAGCAAATACRTACTTTCAACAAGGAGGTAATTCTAGCTGCTGATGGTCGTAAGTTTGCATGTCAGCAAGCAGAAACCATTGAAGATGCAATATGAAATCTTAAATTAAAAGCAGGTGCATCTTCCCTTACAGCCTTTTATTTTTGCTTAAAATGGTGCCTGTCAAAGCACCTAGTCAGTGGCCAGACACTGATCTCTTTAGAGTCRCTGCTAAGGGAGAAGAGTAGGGTCATGCTAATACTTATTTAAAAAAAAAAAGTCAGGAGACAGATAAACTTAACCCCACAAGGAGTCTGTGATTGTATTTTTCAAATTCACAATTTATTTGGGACAGAGGCTCCAGAGTTTTAAACTTCAAAATGGCATTTTAAAGATAGTTTCCTTCAACATCTATATATTTAATAAAATTCATTTTTAAAAATAGTATGGTGAAAGATTCCTTTAATTAGGAGATGGAAGAAGATCGTGCAATCCATACATAAATCTTGCCAACATAAGTATGTCTACTTAGCTATGAATGAATGAATGTGATACTGCAAAATCACACATACGCTAGTGAAGAAACAGCATATTTTCTGTGCACACACCTTCTATCAGATTTTATTTTTGATGAATGTGAATGAGAAAGATAGATAAGCTGTCAAGACAAATTCAACCTCTACTATCTGCTTAGACACAGCAGTCTCTAGATGTTCCTATGCAAAGACGTTGCCGTATTCCAGCTTCTAGTGGCGCCACTTCAACAGCAAATGATTATGGGAGCTGAAAGAAACCTCCAGCCCTTAAAAAAGGATCTCAAGAGATCATTTCCTCAAAGCTTTTTAATAAGACTATGTAACTTCCTGATGATTTTTAGAAATCCAGCCTCAATATACTGTGAGTCATTACTCTTTTGTAGTAGTTTATATGTATTTCTTCGCACCAGATCATAATCTGTGTCTGATAATGTTATTCTTGATGCCCACAAAGTCTTGTGTAACTATTTTTATGCTTATATTCACATTTTTATTCTACTGCGACCTTATACAATTCACTTCAGTGATTTCAAAAATATATTTCCATAGTTTTTTTCTTCCTAATAAAATTAGTTAGCAAAATTTAATTCTGAAATAAGCTAGTATAACTTTACTGAAGCCAGTGAATTACGTCATGACAATTTCAGCCCATTATTTTGATTTAGGARAGATTTTTCTTACATGGATGTATTAGGAGTGCTTTTTTTTCATTCTGATGTGAACATCTGTAGTTGATGCTAATAAATTCTTGAAAGTGTTAATAATTATTCAGAAGTGTTAATAATAATTCWGAATAAATTCTGAAAGGAATGTAAGCAGGGTTTATCCTCCCTTCACCCCACTTTCTAAGTGAGATTTGCCAGTGTCACTTCATGTGCCACATGTTCAGCACAGGACATCTTATTTACGAGCTTCTGCCACTCGGTCAAAAACCTGCTGCAGTGTTTTTGTTGGACTGATAGCAAGCTTTGTTTTCTGTGCCTTTTGTGGGTACTGATCTCGTACATGATGCCTACCACCCCCTCCCTGAAGATCTAAACCAAAAGTCTTAAGACTTGTCCAGGAATATTCTATCCTTGGATAACTGAGTTTATTCTCTCTCTGCCCAACAGAATAACATAGGCCTTTCATATTAGTGTCTCTTGACAGCATATTGGCTAAAATGTAAGGCTACAGTGAAAAATAAGGCTATAGAATGATGCATTTCAATTCCTGGAACAAAACTTCACTTTGTTGTTAAAACCAGCAAACTGCAGAAGACAAGCCTGGGTCCTGAAAATCTGGTGTCATTTAGTGGCTCTGCTTTCCTAAGCCTTGTTGGCCACGTCCATAAGTATTTTGGGTACTAGGCCATGACATTTTGTAAGACCTGAAGATGATTAGTGGCTCCTATTTATACTGCTGTGAATAGTTTCACTGGCTTCTCACAGCAGAAAGCGTTTGCAGCAACATATTATTAAGTTTTAAGTATTATAGTGAAGTGACTGCCAGCTGTGGTATGTGCGAATAGAGGGAGAGGCAACTTCATAATACTGTTCTGCAACACCCAGAGCCCAGACTTCTCTCCTCAGCAAGGCTGGGAAGCCTGAGCCTGGATGTTGCTCCTATTCTTACTCATTTTCTGTAGTGTGTCTCTAGGGGCAGTGCTAGTGACTGAAGGAAGAGCTCTGGAAGTGTGTGTGGGTTGTCAAAGGGCTCAGCGAACCCCTCTGCAAGGTAGGGGCTTCCTGCCCACACTTTCTACTCAGGAATTTCTGGTTGTGGTACAGAAGTGGGGAGCTATGGCACAAAATAGTCCAAAGAAGAAAAATCTTTAATTTAAAAAAAAAAAAAAACAAAAAACCCCAAAAATCTGGATATTTTTCTTGAATAGGTGTTTTGGGTTCAGGGTTGGCTAGCACAGGGAAACTGCCCTGAAATGTAAGATCAATGGAAATGTAAAGACATTTTGTAAAACTTGGAAGTAGTTTTAAAAATCTATAGAGTAATAAATTCCTAGTGAATATTACAGTGAGTTTCCCTCCACCCCTCTGAGCATGGAGCAGCAGTCAGCAGGCCAGTTCTCCACCTGATGTGATTACAGCAGTAATAAGTTACAGTGTCAGCAGAAGCCCCAAACCACTCAAATTTTACTTGATTCATTAGGAGTATATTAAACTGACAAATGTATTTTGGTATTGAAATGCACACTGGATAGCTGTAACAAGTATGCCGATGCCATATGTAATGAATAATTATGATGTTTTATAGCCCACAAGTGAAAAATACTTGTGGACATTGTACAGAATCAGAGATGAGAAGAGATGAAAAATGTAACAGATTTCTTATACAAGAGATATGTGAATACTAAATTTAAATTAATATTGTAGAGGAATCCTAATTTGCCTGACTTTATAACTGTAAGTTGAAATTATGTTTGTGACAGTGTCACCCTAAATGTACTAAATCTGCCCTGTCATTTACTGGAAATATGTGAAAGTTGTGACATAAAATTATTTACACCTTAAAATGTATGGGCTTCTGAATATTAAAATACTTCAGGTGTATTTTACAAAGCCTACAAAGCAAAAAAAAGGTTTTTGCTGCATATTTACGTTCATGGTGATGTAAGCCATTTCTCTCAGTTTTATGAGGCTAAAGTACAAGCAATTAAAGCAAGGAAACAAGATCAATGTGATAGCAGTGACTGCTGATTTTGATCCGTGTTGCTAATACAGGTTCCATCTCAGAAATAGAATTATTTCCAAATCCCTGTTACCTCCTTGATTTACACTGGTGTATTTACCAGAAGCCTCTGGACACTGCAGTGAAAAGCAGTGAAAGACCCTTTGTGATCATTTCTGTCCATAAATATGGTGGCTGTGTATTTAAATGGCATATTCAAGTGTGTCATTATGCCCGCATTTGGTTAGAGGGGGACGCTCGCCTACATGACACCTCGCATTCACACGGGCATGCTTTTGAGGAAGGTAACTTGGCTTCGCCTGTCAGTTTGCCAGAGCTTCAGTTTGCTCATTTTCTACAAAAAGACGATTGCCTTTCCTAGGACTTTGCTACAAGGAAGTAACTGAGGAATAGGAGTGTGTTTCYGAAAGCCTGTGAGGTTTTTGATTTTTAGACAAAGTTTGTGATTTTTTATGTGTTTTTTCTTCATTGACACTGCAGAAAGCCAGAGCACAGAATTGGCACTCTCTTAAAGTACTCTTAAAAGAYTGCACACTAAAATAAGAAAAGTTAGCCTTGGAACTGGACTAATTCTTTTTTTTTGGCTGTAGTATAATCAATCCAGTTTTGTTAAATAGGTTAATCCAGTTTTGTTAAATTCCCAAATGACATTTCTGTTCTGAATTTCACAATATTTAAATCATGAGGTGCAATYTGAGACTCGCTGACAACAATGTAAGCTGACTGAAAAGTGAGCTTCCTGATTTTGCAGTTAGAAAATTGCACATAAAAGCTCACATTTTAATATTGAATAAGGCAGCAAAGCTATTTGCAACAAAAACTGTCCTTCACACTCCCAGCAGGCTTCTTAGGGATCAACATGAGATTTAACAGACCCCGTGGTATGGCCAGGTGTTGGCTTTAAGCCATATTTATCATCACTGCCGCTGGATGAGGCTTCAGAATGCCTTTAATGGGAGAGTGACACCGAGTATTACAGAAAGGAGATATTGAAAAGGATGTGCAGGTTTCTTCTTGCCTCTGCTTTCTAGCCTAAGCTTCCAGCACATTGTGTTTTTCATGGCTACAATAATTTCAGGTGTATTCAGAGGGAGCTTCGGTTCTTTGGTTTGGAAGGTTCAGGGACATTTTGGTGAGTTGGGGATTACCAAATATTAGGATTTTAGGATAAGGTTCTTAACAGGATAGGCTGAACAAAATTTAAAGTAGGTCAATGTGYATTTGCATACACAATTGCACAGGCAAGACTTTCTTTCTTGAAGGACTCACTAAAAGCAGGAGATTTGAAAACTRAAAGCTCAGCGACAGGCACCTGTGCTTACCAGTGGCTCCCAAGTGCCCATGGTTGAGCCTTTCTCCATGCCGAAGGCAGCAGGAGTTCTAGCACTGCTTTTGCTGGAGGCAAGATCAACTCGAGTGCACTGTTTTAGCCTCCACTTACTAGATAAGGTAGTTGTCATCCACATTTTTGCTATTTTGTGGTGTAATATGTCTAGTTTGGTTCACAACAGATTGCTCAAAAATGCATAAATCAAACGGAACTTTTCAGGRAAAAAAATGTGAGGAAGGTTAAGTCTGAGATTGCCCATAAGGAAAACGATGCTTCATACATCAGTCTTAAAGACTGCAGAGTGGATTGTTGCACTGCGTGCGTACATTATATCTTAAGGTAATTCAAGATCACTTACRGACCTCGTGGTGTCTCTATTACATAAGAGCGACTCTTGGCAGGAGATAAAATCTACAGGAAATTTCTGCCTGCTGACATTTTCCCTGCCACATTTGTTACGTTTCATGGGGACGTTTGTTCACCCGCTTGAGCGCTTTTGTGTGGGTGCGAACGTGCTCTCTCCAGGCTGCAGACTCAGTCCTGCACATGCTATATACATTTAGCTTTAAATAAAGCATATATGTGTTTTGAGGGAACTGTGCTAACTTGATAGTGGTGCCTGGGGGAAAAAGAAATGTCTTCATGCAAAGATTATCACAGGCTCTGGAGTTATAGCTGAAAGTGGCTGGCCTTATTAAGTAAAGTTTCTGGAGGTGCTTATATGTCTATTTGGCTGTCTAATAACCATTCTTCACTTTTTTTCCCCCCCCTCTTTTCTCTCAGTTATGTGTTTCCAGTTAGAATATATATTGTTATATGTGAACTTCTATCTAGGAGAAAATTAAGAGCAAAATAATAAAAGGGATGAATCCCCTTTTGTGCTGCTCATACGATTAGTTCAGTTGCTTTCAGTGTGTCTACTTGAACAAGTGAAATAAAACCAAATTTAATTTCAAGTGCTTTTACTAACTGTCAGGGAAGAGAATTCATTGACCATAATAATATCTTCACTGAGTACTACATGCCATCTATAAATGATATGCATTTTTTAGTCATTAAGTCACATTAAGCAGTTCTAAGTTTTGCCCTCAGCATAAGTAGTCTCTTGCAATTGCATCTGTCTTTTCAGCATTCAGAGTACATGAAAGGAAAATTGTGCTTTACTCTATTATCTAAGAAATTGCAAAGCTATGAAAAACAGATTACTATTAATAAACAAAATTTTCTCCGAAAGACTATGCATGTAGTTGTGAGGAAACAGCTGCTCTCCCTTCCATAATATACAATTGGCAAGTGTATTAATTTTTTTAAAAAATCATATATTATGAAAGCAACATCAGTAAAGCAGTAAAAGTTCTGAAAGTGTGACAGGGATAAGCACAGTGTTGTTACTCAGTATATGGTAGAGGAGCTCTTTTTCCTCTTTTTATGTAAAGTGGAATATTTAACTGTTTCTCAGCTAATTTTCCACAAGTTATCGCAAATAATAAGCATGATTGATTTTGATCATATTCAAGTTGTTAAAACAGTAATAGATCTTTAAGTATCTCCACCACAACTTCCCTCTGCGATTTAAAAAACCGTTCTATTAAAATTATTACACTTGAATTGACCAATGCAGAGATTAATACAGATATAGATTTCTACTTGAATTGTAAAAAGCTGGAAGGATAGGCAGTGTGTTGCATGTGTTCCCACACAGTGCCTCAATCTAGAGGAAACACATGCAACCAAAGAGTATCTCTTCTTCCATCCAGGCAGAATTGCCAACAAGAMTATTATTAGTAATTATATTTCTATATTTCTATCGAGGACATTTGCCCACAAAGAAAARGGTTTTTTTAAACCTATTCTTTACACATAGACCACCAAAGAGCCTCCAAGCACTAAGAATTTGGACAGAAGCCACCCTGGCTAGCTGTGAACCAGAGACCACAAGAGGAACATTTCTGTATCCCACACTCATCTAGTCAAGTCATACTAACCAGCCTCTGAATACCACAAAGGGAAAGAAAACATCTACTCATTTTGTATAAATCTGTATAGTTTGTTAATGATTAATCTTTTTTCTATATTTCCCTGTGTAATACTCCTATTCATGTCCATCCTGTCTTTACTTCAGTCTCCCATCACAGTGTACATATGCATTTTTAAATTCGTATTTTTTTTTCACTTCTTGAATTTTTCTGAAATAATGTAAGTGCAGACTTTAAGTTGGAGGCAATCTGAGCATAACAGAACGTGGTTATATCCCATAATGTGATTGCTATATATTGTATGTAATCGTGTATATAAATGCAACCATGTTATTTTGAAGACGGCTGTAATTGGAATCATCTGCTGTTTGCTTTAAATACACAAAAATTAAACGAGTATGATTAGGATAATAAAGATAAGTAATAACACATGATAAAGATAAGTAATATAACTCTAATGTTCATAGGCTAAGCTGCATGATATTTTCACATTATGAGTTTCAGAATGGCTGGTGGAATGTTATGTGATTCTTTTTGTAGTGTCAGCAATGAATCAGAGTGGTTGCTTGTCATTTAATGCAGTGAATAGACGTGCACACTAACTTATGAATTAAAAACAATGAGAGAAGGTACCCCAGATAGCCGAACCAGGAAAATGAGCAGGAACTTAATATGGGAAAGAAAATAGCCTAAGCATAACATTTCTTATGCAAAATACTTGGGTGAAAAAGTATTCCAAATTACTATTATCAGGAGTATTATARTGGCAATTTCTGCTACATTGTTGTTTTATCTTAATGCAGGGAACATTATATAAAACAGTCATATGAAAGCACGTCTTCTATATATGAAGTTTAATTCATACAATATAATAATAACTAAATGTAATTAATACGTTATTAAAGTCCTGTTCTGTTAATAGAGCAGTAGATTCCGGATTACGGAGTTTGAATGTTGCTTCTTGCTTGTTGGTTAAAAATGTTGATTCTTCTTAAAACACTATATCATTTTTGGAATAGATCATATGTGAGACCTAAAGCAGTGGAAAACTTTTGAGGCAGACTTCAGAGAGTTCTAAATTCTCCCAGATTCAAGTCCTAAGGTGAAGGAYACTTTTACAACATGCTTTAACATCAGCTTTCTGTCTTATGCAAAGTTCCCTTAGAAGAGAGGAAGAGAGCAGACTTGCACTATGACTTCCAAGTGACCAGCAAACCTTCTCCTGAAGTCATTTTGCCATCATAATTCCCAGAACTACTTTCAATCCTAATGCTTTTGAATTATACAAGGAATGAAAATAAGACATTAATAGGCTTGGTCTTCTAAGCAGAGGTCCTGATCTTGGGAGCATGGTGAAAATCTGCGTGATGAGAACAATGTAGCTTTGTTCCACAAACCTGAGTTGTCTTAAGTCACCTCACCGTTTTTGAAAAACAAGGTAGAAAACCTCCATTCTTATGGCCAGAACAGTGGCATAGCCAGAATCTGGGAGGCTACGGGCAGGTCTGACAAGGCCATTTGGTGACTCCATAGTCTGAATTTACAAGAATTTATCCCCAACCTCAGCTATGCCGAGCTTACATCCTATGCCAAGCTCCATCCTATGTAAGGCTGCTTCTGGTTTCAAAGTCACTCTCAAAAAGACGTTGAGAGAAAATTATCCAACCTCAAAAAAATTAGGAACTTCTATGTATTATCTTTCCTGTTTACACTGCCATGGATCCAAATAACACCTGCACAACAAGAGACAGGGTTCTTGAAATATGTTGAATATATTCCAAGTCGAATGGTCCCCAAGCTCAAGTCAGTCTCCGTAAAACCCTCTCAGAGATTCTGCCAGATCTCCCTGTCTTTAATTCAGTTAGTCCAGGGATATAAATTCATCCTTCTACACAAGACTTGGCAAACCAAATCGCCAACATTTTTTTTTCCCAAAATGTCAGTGTGTGCTCTGTAGTGGGGGTATTCGGTCTCAGCAGAAAGTTGAGACATTTTAAGATTTCTTTCACTTTGGACCTATGGCTGGTCTGCATATTTGAAGTAAGAGAATAATTTCAAATGGAGAACAAATGGGAAAATGTGTCAGTTTGCCAGCAATTTCCAAATACGTTTTCTTTTGTTTAGCAGTGATCTGCAGAAATAAGACAGCCTCTTAACTAAATTGACTAAATAAAAAGAATCTGCTTTTGAAGTATATGGATTTCAGAATCAAATTTCCTTTTTCTGTGCCTGTTGGCTTTATAGGCTTGTTTACTTGGAAGGAAATGACTTGTTTTATAATGTGTTTAACATCATGTTAGTTAGTCTATGCCACAATATAGAGTTGTTTCCTCGTATAAACAGGCATTTAACATGTAAACGTGTATGAATTTCTTACTGAAATTAGGGGAGTCTGTGTTCMACTTTGTTCCTCTATTTACAGGATAGACAGAGCAGGGAGAATAGTTGGTAACAGTTTTTGGCTATACTGTGTGCTTAAGAACTCTCTGTAAATATAATTGCTTTTTTTTTTCTGTTTTCTCATTAATACTTTGGGAGATTTTTCAAGCAAGGCAAGATACGAATGTTATAGATAAGGCTCAAAGTGGACCCGATGTGCTTCTTCTCTAAAGTTCATGTTGTAAATATTGTTGTAAAATACTTATGATATTCTTGAATATATGAAACAGATTATATGAAATATTTACCATAATATTGCTGGTGTAATTATTAGTTTTAAAATAATGCAAAACTGAGAATGTGCTGTATTTTTAGTGACTCGGGTACTTTGTTATCCCTAATGCATCTACTTGCTGTTGACTCCCCTTATATGCACAGGACACATTACTCTTGCGTTGAGGCAGTATGCGGTAGTGTGTGTAAATGCACCCACTATACACAATCCAAAGTGTCCCACCTCAGAAGGTGAAAATCCAAGTCAACTCTTCATCAAGGTCTTCCAACTATCATAGCAGTGAATTKCTGAATTAGGTCCTTCTTCATCAGAAAGCAAAGGAGAATTAGCTACAGYTCAGCTGATCTGTCCTTGCTGATACATTGTGCATGATGTTTTYTCAGCTCATTTCTCATAATGAGTGGGAATTTGGAAGCATTTTTAAATAAATGATCAAATCAACATATCAAATGGATTTCAAATCCAAAGCTTTTAATGTATTGCATGCATGAAATAGAAGATTTCTAATCTTTTTTTTTTTTGATCTGCTTTAGTCCTGTCTCCCCTTCTCTCCTGTGCTACCTCAAAGGTTTTCACAGAAACTAAAAAGGCAATTCTGCTTTAAAGAATGCCTTTTTCCCCACAAAATTTTCCAGTGGCTTTGGGATATCTGTGCTATCTGTCCACACTCCGTGATCTCATCATTTTAAAATAGATTTAGAATTTAAAATAATACCGGGAGGTGTTACCTCCCCCCCCCCCCTTTTTTTTTTTTTTTTTTTTTTTTTTTTTTTTTTTTTTTTTTTGGTGTATGTGTGTGTTTTTAATTTAGAAAACAAATAATATTAGATTGCAGCTGTTCTGGATAAGGAAAAATGTCATGGAATTAAAAAGCAGTTACATTTTGATAAATGAAATATAAAGTTGGAAAGGAAAAAGATATAAAGAGAGACAAGTTAGGAGCTACAAAGAAATAAAACCACTGGGCAAACCTGCAAGCTGTAAGTTCATAATAAGAGGTCTCAGAAATATCTATTAATTTATTTCTAGGTATTTTTTTCATTCCTAGTTACTAGTTTGCTAAAATATGGCCACAAATCAGGTTTGAAAGAATTTACCGTAGAGGMAAGTTAGACACATAAATATTTTGTCTTATTTAAACTGTACAGTCTGTTTCTGGTGGTATGAAAGAGCTGTAACTACAGTCAGTGGTGTTACTTATTAAAGAAAAAGACACAGCAAAAGAGAATCAGGCCCACAGATATGTAATAGCAGGCAAAGCAATGTTTCCAGCGTTGAACAAGGGAAGCTTTCTGTGAGGGTTTTATGTAATTTTGCTCAGCTGAACAAAGTGGAGAGTACTTAACAAAATTGCCATTTTTAAATCTCATTGTGAATACACAGCGTGCTGTGATCATACACTGTGTAATGGGGTTTGCAATGAATAAATTGCTGTAGATACTATAATATAAATAACTGTTTTATGTATTAAGAAATGGTTCACTTCATGATGATTTCTTTCTCAGGGATGCTCTGAAGACAGGACTTTAGAAAATAAAAGTCTCACAGTACTCTCTGAATACCAGTATACCAAAGTGCTAGAATACTTTTAATAATTTTTAGTCATGTTATTTACAAGTGAATGATGAAATCAACTAAGTGACATTCGCTTTGTTCTTAGCTATGTTAATTTTTATTGTGGTAAAAACTCATGAATTTTAAATACAGCACAGCTTCATCAGGAACCTGTACTTCAGGCTCCATTAATAATTCTTAATGGCTTCAGCAACAGACAGACAGACAAAGATGATCTCAAGAAAGGAAGAGAAGTTGCCTTGTACAAACCTTGGGCACACCCGTATARAGTACAGCAAGTTTGTTGTAATAGTCTCAGTCGCAATTCTGAASTGAAAGAATGTCCCATCAAAATTTTTCAACCGAATTCTGTCACTGTAGTGAAAGCTAAGTAGTGTGAGGGATTTGTCTGAAATTTCTGTTTCTGACAGAAAGACCCATCACTTCATCCTCAGTTTCCACTATGAAAAATAAGTGTAATGAAACATACCAACCTCAAAATAAGGCTTGCTACCACAAATTATGCTGATGTCACAACACATATATGACATGAATTCCCAGTTCTATTGAAGGATCACCAAAAATACTGTACCTGGCAAAGACCCAATTTTGAGAGTATTAGATCCTTTTCTCAGCCTAATTGGGTCTAGAATTTTATCCATTCAAAAAATCTCCATTTTTGGGATGGAAGCTAGTAAGAACTGTCAGCATCTTCCAGTATTTTTAATGAAACTTTCTGCATCTTGTTGGTGCAGAAAGTGAAATGAAGATAAATTAAAGAAATATAAATCTTGTTTGAGGAGTTTTCAGATTTTTTGGGGAGGGAGGGGAGGGAAATTAAAAGGTTATACATTGCAAAGAGGACACTTTGKGTAGGGGGTTGTTTCTTGGTGAAGGTTTACATCATCAACATTATACCAAAATTCATCACATCTCTCTAACTTTGAAGTGGTTTATTTCTTTAATTCTTTGATTTTAGTGCTTGGAGAGTAGCTTGATAATTTTATTCATAGCAGAGGTGTTATTAGCCATACAACTGTGCCCATTGCCACAGGCAGTCACCGTGCTTGCTGCTATCTCTCTCTCTCTCTCTCTCTTTTTTCTCTTTTTTTTTTTTTTTTTTTTTTTTTTTTTTTTTTTTTTTTTTTTTTTTTTTTTTGGCTGCTGTGGCAACTGTTTATTACATACATTTATAAAAGCATCTCCTGATATCACTGTAGCATCTGGGCAAGCAGCTGTGATTCCCTTTCCCTTCTCCACCCCACTGCTGCTGCAGCACGCGCTCTGCTTGCTCTTCATTTTCTACGTTTCAGAAGAAAGGCAACAGGGAAGGAAGGAAGGAAACAAAATGAGCAACTGCTGTACTGAACTAAAATCCCCCTGCACCACTTCCCACCCTCTCCTCCTTTCTGGAGAAAGAGAAAAAATCTGCAGACTGTGCTGGTGCCTGTTGATGAGGCATGTCAGGGAGAAGGAGAGATGCCGATACGAAGGGGCTCCTGAAAAGAAAGACCAGTGAGTTACTATCAAGCAAAGAGATATAACCATCCTCAAGCAGAAAGAGAAGTTAGGGGTTTTAAGAAGAAGAATTGTCGATGAAAAGTGGAAGAGAAGGATGTAAAAACACCATATGTGTTGTCAAGTGGGCTTACAAAATGGAGAGGGGAGAGGCCTGGCAGAAGGGCAGAAACACAGCAGATGAACATGGTAGGTGACCAGTGTTGACGCTGTCCATATCTGCCCTAAAGCTCAAGAGACACAGCAGTTACCATGGAGGGGAGAGTGGATGGTGGGAACTCCAACTGCTCACAGGTGCCAGTACCTAATGACACAGTGCATTTTGCTGAATGYGCTTGGCCCTGAGGTGGTTGGGGAGTCTGAGAGGCAGCTGGTGATTCCAGCTTCAGCAAGGCCCTTGCTGGCTGACATCTGCTCAGACTGAGGCTATCTAGCAGCTCCGCTGCTGGTTGCAGTGCAAAGCCCAGGCACGAGGACAGCACTGACACTGGCACTAACCAAAGTCATACTCCTGCTCAGGACCAGTTTCAGTATTGGAAACATGTTCAAAATGGACAGCAGAGTATATTTTATGTATTGAGTTTATTTTAATGAGGCATTTGTGTGAGTTTCTCGGGAGACGTATCTCATTGAAGGCTGAATCTGCAGTCTTCTGTTTTGTCACATTCATCCTTTTCCCTCACCAGCTGTGCTCTTAAATTATTTCGCCAATCTTGCAGTACTTTTGTATTCACTTTGCCCTCTGGGCATGTGGCTTCCCAGAAGCATTCACTAAGGGCAGCTAGAGGCAGGATCTGCTCCAGCGGATCTGTTAGATGTGCGAGAAACACAGGATTGCAAGAAATTGTGTTGTATGGCATATAAGTAGAGATAATTCTGCACTGAGCTCTTCTCCTCAGAGGGAAACCTCTTAAATCATGAAGTCAAGGCTTCTTGTGATAAAAGGAAAGGAAGAGGAAGAGATTCTCGTGTATCCTGCTTCTTTCTGCTTTCATATATTAGTGTAGATAGTTCAGAGTATCTGTATTTGCCTTGAACTGTACCTAGTGCAAGGGAACCCCAGGTCTGATATGTGTTTTTGTGCTTTAATGCAATTCAGATTGGAATAAAACAGTAATAAAAATGAATGCCATGGACAAAGTGAATATGATATCCTGTTTCCTCTTTTTTTTTTCTGCCCTGTTGCAGAAGAGAAGGATAAACATAAACTTMAATTCTCCTGGTGCAGGAAAATCTTTCCATTTCTTCAGTAGTCTTGAGGAATGGGAAGGTCTTGCAAGCATCTTTTTTACCTATTTTATTTAGTCTGAGTGCTTCCCTCCAAAGACTGTTAGCTTGTCAGACTAGTTGGCAATGCAAGTTACAATTGCTTTTCTCACTTCTTTTTATGCTACAGGGTTATCTTTCCCTTTTGCTAAGGAGTACTTTTATGCTTCAGAACTAGATTCTAACAGGAAATGTAAAGGAAGACATTAACTTGTCCTCATTTTCCACATCACCTGAAACTCACTATGAGATTRTACTACCTCTAGTTAAAAACATAAGGGAAACATGTTTTCCTTCACCTAGAAATATAAATGAGATTAGAAAATAATAACATTMTTTTGATCAATTCATTCCATATGACTAATTGATGCGTGTGATTGATCCATATTGAACATGCAGAATATCTTTATTTCTTCGGGCTATTTTGGGTATTTTCACTTTTTTGAGTTAAGCCTGGAAATTGAGTATGTTTCTGTAAAAAATAGTTCTTATGAAATGAAAAATTTACAGTGCTTTCATTACTTCTTTTAGATAGTTTTTTTTTTTTACATTATGTCTTATAGATGCTGTAGTTTTCATACATTCTCCTGTTAATTTCCTGATACATCATTTTAAATTGAATGTTATAGCACATTCCAAACGCAGTCAAAGCTTGGTATTTAYAATTGTACCGGACAAGCAGCTTTTAACAGCACTACTTCCAGTGACTGCCTGCCTGTTAAGGGAATAGAAAATACTGAATATATTAAATATTTAAAGTAAAATGGATTCAATTACAGTAGCATTTGAAGTATTTTGCTACTAACTATGACTGATGTTCATACATTTCACCTGCAAATTTATGTGTTGGAAGCAGTGGTAGAATTGAGCTGTATTAGGAAAAGCAAAAGAGAGTAAATACAAAGGCATGTTTTATGCATATTGACTTCTTTGTCATTAGTTTCATATATCCACACTGATGTCATAAAGGAGGATGAATAAGATTGTCTTGATGTCCACCAACCCCCAGCTCTTCCAGTAAGCAAAACCAATAAAAGAGACGGTATTCTGGGGAGGTGTATCATCAGTTCTGAGAGTATAGTGACAGGAGAGAGGTATCTCTGACAAATCATTGATAATTTTAAGTCTCAAGAACCTCTATACTGAGCTGTACCCCTTCGGTCCTATGCTACAATCCCCACGTGGAAAATATGCAGGAAATTTTTGGAGCACAGGCTGCAGAATTACACTGTGTTCTTGTCATTGGCCTCTTGTCTTTATTGTGCACAGTCGCTAGGGGTTAAGACTCAGGGCTCATATTTGGAGGCCAAGCTGCTGATCTGCCAGCATATCTGTCAACAGATCTGTCCTTATCCTGACCATCTTATCTTTATAATTCAGCCATTTCCACCTGGAGCTGCTGGAGACATCATTATTTCTCCCCTGAAGCTGACTGATTTAGCACTAGGTTAGTGGCAAGGAGCACGTATATGCTCTGGCTCTGGGTCAGCTCAGTTCAACACAGATTTAGTCTGCCCTTTGCTGAGCGGGTGCACATCTGAGTCTACTCTTCCAAAGATAACATAATTTCAAGCACTGGGATGTTTGGTTTACTTTTCTTTGAGACCTGTGGTTTAGTTGCCAGTAACATTAATAGACCTGGAATATAAATCATACTGAATGTAAAACATTTGGGCTTCAGTGTGCTGGGCAGATATCCATGTAGAGAGATGGGCAATTAAATCCTCTTGCATTATAAACCTCATAGAATAAGGCTCTGGCTGAGGGCTTGCCCAAATGGGAATTTTCTCTGGTGAAGCCTGAAAAATTGTCATTCTTGTTGCCAATAATGTGAATAAATAAAAGGCTCAACAATTAGGAGAGAAGGAAAACAAGGAAATACACCTGTCAATTTTTTTGTATTATTAATGTGCAAGCGAGAACAAATGTTATGTTTCTGCATGCTGTAGCCCTTGATGCCAGCTGTTGGCTGTGCACATGAATCGGTGTTTTGCACCAGCTGAACAGCCCCACTGCCAGCAAGCACTGAACAGGCAACCATCGATAGCAGCAATCTTCCCACACTGCGTGCAATAMAAGTGATTCTTTAAATTAATAATAATACTTAATAAAGCTCTGTCTCTCATTTGCAAAGACAACCTTCAATTAATGTTAATCGGCATCCACAGAATGTGATCAGGCTGGGCTTGTAGCTGGACGTGCCGAAACAGTTCAACTGGCAGATGGAGCGTTTTCCAACTATTTTAATTAATGACTGCTCATTTCAAATGTTAATGCAATTAAACAAAGAGGCAAAGCAAATAAAAATAATAGAAGTTATGAAAATGTCACTGTCAGAGACAGTTTTAGCATCTGATCAAAAAAGTGGGCCTCCCTCACATCTATAAAGGGCCTAGCCCTCCCCTGCTGGCTAAATGAACACCATTTTGGGCAAGGTTTCCTTTTGTTTCTGTCTCTTTCCAACCATTTCTCTGGGATTGACATTTATCTCTCTTCCATTTTAACCTTACTGGCATCAACCAAGTTGTTGCTTCTCCAAGTATTAGAGCATTTTCTTGCAGAAAATGGGAAAGGATTTCCTTCACATATTATAGGTTTGTTTTTTCCTGTAAGATTTAGCCTACCCTTACTTCTTGCCTTTTTATGTTTGAACCAATTGCCTGATTTTTTTAGGACTTTACTTTCTGTGAACCTTGTGTACCGTGGCAGGGGTATAGTCCCACATTCATTTGGGCTTATAAAGAATTCAATTAGCCCCTTAATGCCTAGTTCAGTCACAATTAAACCTTCCCTGTTGACTTGGGGTTGGTCTTTCTAAAGGCAGAGAAGGTGTTTTAATTATTCATTCCCTGGTTTGTTTCTTACAGCAGTCTCAGCTGTGCTTTATTATTCAAAGGTTAATGCAAACTGAGAACTGGGTAAATTAAATTTGTTTGGCAGCTAGCAACCTGATGTATTATAGACAGTGTGAAATATGGATGGATGAATGGATGGCAGCACTTTTGCTATTGTGATGCTTAAAAAGCCTGATTTTATCTTTAAAACAATTGCCAGTTTTGTTACTGAGGCTGATATAAAATGAATGTTCCATAATATTATATTCTCTGTAACCCATTTTTGTTAAGAAAGCACGTAGTTTAGAGAGCCAAGAAGCATTAGCAGCTATTATAGAAAATTGATGTAGGTACCATGACTAATGAACTAGGCTGCACAGTACTGAGTCGCTCGGTTGTATGCAGGGAATCGTGCAGTCAGAAGTTTTAATGAAGGGAGCCCAAGGAATTTCAGGTGAAAGAGGGTTTTATTAACTTTCAGTGAACAAAATGAATAGTTGAGCAGTGAACATGACATGATGTCGTATAATAATTGTATGCCTTGGGTGCATTGTGAGGCATGGAGCATAGCCAAGAGCTTTCATCTGTTCTACACACAGGGTTGTTTCACAAACCCCTGCACACTATGGAAATCTTTATTGCAAACATAACAAGAATTATTTCACAAGAAATGCCTTAAGAAAATACTGCGTCATTTATTTGAAAAATCCACCAACACTGCCTTTCTGTGAAAAGTATTAGCCAGACATCCATAAGTCACCATCCCAATTGATCCTAATTAAAATTCAGGTCCTGTATCAGTAACTTGTGTCAGTAGGCTATGAACCAAAAAGAAACCTGCAGTTTCCTTAAGAGGCCACCCTGATTAAGGTATCTTCTTTCCCTGGACAAGCATTATGTTGCCTGAAAAATGGTTCTTTTGGCCTATAGAAGAGTAATGCCCAAAAACTTTATTCATTTTTAATTTGCTCCCTCCAGAGATTAACTATGTGGGTGAGAGATTTTTCATTTTCCACATATGAGACTATGTTTTAGATATTTCAAATATTGTTCCAGTGCCATTTTTTTAAATGAAGAATTTGAATTAACATAATCCTACAGTTTAGCCTGCTTTCTATTTATAAATTTTTCAGGACAGTTTAACAGTTGCAGAGTAAAGCAGCTTTCTGTACTAATGATTGGAGTCCTTAGGATAGAGACTTAGAAAGCGCAGCTACAAGGTCATTTATACAGTGCTAAGTCTTTAGTACATCATGTGTGATATGATAATGTGTGCAATTATACTGCTATTGACTGATGAGTGGGGTGGATGAGGATGTAGGTGAAAATAGGATGGCATGTAAGGTGAGACAGTGACAAGATGTCTCAGCCAGGTTCCTGTATCCTTGTACTGTAAGTGCTGCACGTCTGCCCCCAAAAATATTTGAGATAAGACAGTTAGGAAATTTTCTGTATTTATTTAAATAATTTATATATCAGTGATTTTAATACTTCTTTCTAGGTGAATATGTCAGTTCACTGACTGATCCAAGGACACCAGTTACATGTGTTATCCCAGGCTAACTCAATAAACATACGTAATTTTAACTTTTAGTATTGTTGCACTACTGTAGTGGTTTGTAACTGATGGATGGATATTCTTATGTGTATGTGATTGTTATGTTATACTTTTGTTCTCTGTTTTAGTGCTGGACCCAAAGGAGACAACATTTATGAATGGAGGTCAACCATACTAGGACCTCCAGGATCTGTATACGAAGGTGGAGTTTTCTTCCTTGACATTACCTTTTCACCAGACTATCCTTTTAAACCACCTAAGGTTAGTAGGAGTATGTTAAAAGTCTGCTTGAAGTCATCTCCTAATGATTATTTTAATGTATTGGTATAAAAATATAGGTTGAAATGGAAAATTCTGAAGGAATTAATGAACATTTAAACTGATTGTTTTGTTGGAGAGAATTTAAATAGTTGCCTAAAATTTTCCTGCATGTCTCCAGTATACTTGGACAGATATGGATTTATTTAAAAAATGGTTGCATAAATTCAAGCAGTTATTGTTTGATTTGGGTTTGTTACTGCTATGAAAACATGAATGTTTTTGTTGCTCCTTTGTAAGCAGCTGATGTAGTTAATCTTTCCTATTGACCCTTATCATTCGTCATGGTTCTGTAGCACTTTGACAAAATGCACACCTTTTGCACTACTCTATATAAATTACTTCTGTAGATGCAAGATGCTGTGCTGTTCATGAAGTTATAATTAATTGCTTTACATCAATTTTTTTGAAGAATATGGAAATAAGGCTGCAAAGCCAAGAAACTGAACCAAAAAAATGCAGATTTGTAGAATTCCTTATGGTTTTCTTTTTAAAGAYTTTCAGTAATGGCAATATTGACCAAAGGTCGATAATATGAATAATATGAAGTCAGGACATCATCACCAACAAGAGGTGGACTCAGAATGGAGAATATAGGAGAAATCTAGGGATTCTGAGGGTGGATGAAACAGAAATGGAGTGAAATGTAATCATGCAAAATGTCAGCAATAACTAGTAGCAATAATTTCTGAAAGAGGGGGCCAAAATGAGCTGCACTGGTTGATCACAGGATTATTATAAGTCACTAGTCTAATTCGTCTATAACAAAGATAAATACAGCCATAAGATACTTCATCTGGCATTTCCTGTAAGCAAATGTGCAGATTTATCAGTGTCATATACAAAACCCTTGAATCGCTTTATCAAGAACACCAACTGCAATTCTTGACACCTGTRGTCAATAACACTCATAGACACTGGAAAATTTACCCAACAGGGCTCTTAATAGAAGTGGATAAATTAATAGGTCTCTTTTGTGAAACAAAGTACAAAGAGGTTACTTGTTCATCTTAGGAGAAGGGAGAATGAGGTTCACAGTGAGTTGCTCAGGAGGAGTTACGTAGGAGGAAAAAAAAAAAAAAAAAAAAAACGTTCTTTTGGACACACTTCTGAAAGGGCTGATATACCATGTTTGCTTATGGCAGAAGGGGGTTGCATTAAAAGAGAGATTAGTTGTTTCCTGATGACCATGAGCAGAAAACTAAAGGAGCAGTTATAAACAGAATTTTAATGCTACAATAATAATCTTATACTAGGTAACTTCGTTGATATTATCAGGAAAAAAAAAAAAAAAAAAGAGAGATGCAATTGCACAATTAAAGCTTTGGGTGTTCTGAGATCCAGCAATGTTCTCTTCATTTGTCTTGTTCAATCCTCCCTCCCAACCGATTTTGGTCTTCACGCTTGCTGTGTGGATTTCTATCTTGACAGGTCCCTTTCATTTTCTTCTTTGTTTGGCTTACTCTGTATCTAGCCATTGCAATGCAAGAGTTACCCCCAGTCCCACAGCAMATTAAAGAGAGAATTATTTATTAGATACAGGCATGTCCACAGAATTGGATTTATTGGATATGAAACACAACTTGAAGTTCTCTCAAAAATCCAAATGTAGTATGTGACGAATTACATATGAAGTACAACTTCAAAAGATATCTTATGTCCTTCTCTCCATTAGAGCTATTGAGTTTTAAGGCAATATATGCAGTAGGTATCCTTTTAAAATAGAAGGTGAAGGTCCAATTGGATTTTTCACAAGGTAAAGATTTCTACAGTACACRCTCAGTGTGTTTGGTGACTATATTATTCAGAGACATGAGTAAGGCAGCTGTGCATTGCTTATTAATGAAATATCAAGCAAATAGGAGGTTCTTATCCTCCTTTGCAATAGATCTTTTGTCTGCCTTTATCTTCACTCCAACCGTCTTTTTAAGAAATGTGTGCATATAAATGATATAAAAATCTATTGCGTGATAAAGAACAAGAGAGTTTCTGATGCCATATTGTATTACTACAAGGCCAGTATTTATGATGAAGGAACTTGTTATCTGTAAGAAAATAAGAGGCACATGTGCACAGGGTTCTAGTATCAGATTTATGTAATATTTCACTAACATACTTTGTTCACATAGGTTCTTATTCTAGTCAGTTGACGCCACTACTGTAAGTAACACCTATCTTGAAGCCTGATATAAGAACWCCTAAACTGTTGCTACATGATTACACATATATTCCAGACCCTGTGAAATTGATTCTAAAATACTTTGGGAAGGCCCTTGAATAAAGCAGTGTAGGAAGATGACTACTTGTCTTAAGGTAGCTGCTGCCAGTCAATATTGTTGAGAAATGGCAGTTAAATATGTTCTTCAAACAGCTATTTCTAGCATAAGAAATGTGCTAAGTAGGTAGAACATAACATATGAAAACACTATAGAGTGCTATCTATGTCACTGAGTGTTGACATCTCTTCCACTTTACCATCTTTTCTTAAAATCATAGTGCTTGGGGCCATGGGAATAAATAATCTTTTTTTCTAAGAATATTCCTACTTCTTATAGCTGTATCATCTTTAAAATAAAATAAAATAAAATAAAACAAAATAAAATAAAATAAAATAAAATCTAATAGAGATAAAAATACAACGCTGTAGAATGTACTGAAAAAGTCTTGAAATGTATTCCTGAATGTTGGCAAGGTAACATCCATGAAAGTACGTAACAAAAAAGATATAACCCGCATCTCTTGCTATGGTTGAATTCATATATTCCTCCTGAGATTTCTGTGGTCCACTTTTATCTCCCCTTTACTATGAAGTAAGGAAACATTTAAATGAGTACTGTCAAAATTGATCTTCCAAAGATGTGACCACAAAGACCTGGGAAGAAGTAGAAACTGTATTTCCCAGATGCAATTACTTGACCCAGGGTAAGGTTCCAAAGCAAATGCCCATGTCACATAACACAGTTTTTGTTGCAGGGCCTAATCCAAAGCCTATTAAAATCAACAGAAACATTTCCACAATCCATTATCCTTATCTGTTCTCAGATGTGTGCTCTGTTGTAATACATGTGTAGGTTACACTTGCATGTTGGGAAGGGAAAACTAATTCTTCAATTAAGAAAAATATATTGAAAGTGAGCTCTGGATAATGTTTAATGCCTATAATAATTTTTATCTTTATAAATGAAATGTGTTTGTGTTGTAGTCTTTGCTTGATTTATATTATACAAAAATTTGAATATTTTCTAAAGGATCCCATTTCCTTCTCAAGGCTCTACTGATACTTATGATTGTGGCACCCTACTGCATATTGGAAAACATTAATTAAAAAAAATCTGAGAGCACATTTACACATGAACAAGTATAAACCTATGATTAGCAAATTTAGAAATTAATTTTCATTTGTTCTTCTTGATAGTTAACTTGCGGTATCGCTTAAAAGAAGATGAATCCGTCATTCATTCTGTTTTTATTTAAACAAAGTAAAAATGTCTGCAAAACTTTGATTTGAGCTATTTAACTTTTCCTTCATTCGCTACTGCATATTGGAAAACATTAATTAAAAAAAAAATCTGAGAGCACATTTGCACATGAAAAGAAATATGGACTTACGATTTGGGGGTTTAGGAAATTTAGAAATTAATTTTCATTTGTTCTTCCTGGTGGTTAGCTTGCTTTATCACTTGAAAGAAGATGAATTAGTCATCCATTCAGTTTTTATTTAAACTAAGAAAAACAACCATCAAAAACTCTGATATGAGGTATTTAACTATTCCTTCATTTTTACACCTTTGTAGCCTTTGACATCACAGCCTCTTAAGATTTTAAAATATTATATTTGTGCTTTTGTGCTTCACGTCCTCTGATTGCTCCATATGGTCCATTTTATGTTCCTGATTTTGCACATCCAAACATCACTGCCACTAGATTTCTCATTTAATCTGCATCAGCTAGTCATTCCCCTGCAGATCCATAGTTCTGTTTCTGTCTGTCTTTACCTGTCAGTGTGTCTCTAAGCATAATATCAAATAAAGCTATTTTTCAACAAAATAACGGTGGTTAGTCATGCTATAGCTTGCTGTCATGTTATTCTTTTTTTTTATCCCTCTTTGAAGTCAGTCTATTTCAGTCTTTCAACTTTGTCTCATGCCTTGAAACTGGACTCCAAAGTTTTTGAACTGGAGGTCACTGACCCTTTCAGTGCTGCTTTCCTCTTAAATCAATGGCACTTTACCTCAGCCACAACTGCAGCATAGGCCTGCACAGTAGAAAGTGGTTCTTCTAACAGAAGTAGTTCTCTACTTGTGACTGATAGAGCTTGAAAAGAAGTGACAGAGGGCCATGCCAAACTGTGGCAAACTATCTCTAATTTATCTGTGTAACCAGATAACAAGATTTTTAGAATAGCTCATTCGAGAACTGACAAATTAGCTTTGGCTTTCTGGGAGGCTCTAATCAATTAAAAACGTTTCTTAGTTTTCACTGTGAAAAAGCTTCTGCAACGCTGCAGAAATTAGCTRAGCACCTGGTTGGCTGAGTCAGCATGAGAGTAAGGAGCCTACAGTATTCTGATTTTCTTTCCAGTTGTATCCTCTAATGTTTAAAGCATCGTGCTGTTTTTTGAGGTGCCAAGCAAGAGGAAGGTATGTGACAGACAAAGCAAGTTGCCAGTGTCCGCACATGATCTTGCCTTCTGCTAAAAGTAGATACTTGGCTCACAAACTCAGGACAGATTTTATAAGATGAGGTTTGGCTTCAGCCCCCAAATTATGTTTTCTCCCTTGTAGTTCAGGGAACTTAGGAACAGAGAACGGTGTGGCCTCTTCTGAGCAGCCACTTAAAGAAATGAGTGAAAAGGTGTAGATGGCCTGCCACTGAAATAGCCTTGTTTTGCTCCAATGCCTTAATGACCCCTTAACCTTTTTTGAAATACCTTTGAGATTTCTTTTTCCTGCTAACTATCTTCCTTTCATGCTTAATGGATTCAGACAGTTCCCCCTTTGGCTTTGACAAATGAAAGCTCTCCCTCTTGCTCTTTTTCTTTAGGGTATCAAATGGGATATATAGATATATTTACATGATAGATGTCCTTTGCATGTATGTGAATGTCTAGCTATGTATCTTATATAAATGTATATGATGTACACGTCTTTCAGTCAGAATTATTTATCTTTTATCTGCCTCAGAAGCTGGTAATTCCCTACGTTTCCAAACTTTTTTAATCTGAGATCTTCTAAAATCAGCCATCAAGACAAATTCACACTGCAATGTTATAAACGCTATACCTCTCAAAGAAAAGGGACTGATTTCATTAGCCTCCATACTGTCCCTCTAGAACAGGAAGTCTTAACAAATCAGCAAAACATATCACGGTTTTTCATACACTTTTTTGTTAAAAAAAAAAATTAATACTCTTCAAGAGAACAGCCCCTCTAGGCATTGTCACTATGGCCATGTCTGCATCTTCATCAAGAATAATCTTTATTAACAACTTCTACTCAGATATTTGACTGTATTCAGTCAATTCAATTTAGCTGTAGCTGATACAATATGGATATATCTATCATTATCCTAGTACTCAGATAGCTTTATTTTTGAATTTGAGTGATTTATAAAATCTCTTAATCCCAACTCTACAATTAATCTTGCTAGGGACTTTAATCTCATCTGACTGAAAAATTGCTCACAGGACTTGAAAGCTGCAATATGCTAAATCACCTCTAAGTCAAAATTAGAATAACAGAAAACTCCATTTCCTCCTTGTAAATCTCATATGTCTATTGACTGACTGAAAAATTGTTCTCAGTGTTTGAAAGCTTAGCTACTTTAAATCAACTGTTAGTCTGCTAGGAGAGTCTTCTGTCTTTGTAAATGTCACACACAGTATCTGTACAATCTGGTCTTGATGGCAATATTAAGCATTTCTTCAATGCTTTGTATGTAATTGCCGTATAACACTAATCTGTATGCACAAAATACCATTATGTGGAAACCTCCTCCTATAGAACAAGTTTTGTACCTTTTTTGTTAAATTCGGGCTCATGTATGTTAGGTAATTCCTTTTATTCCTGGCTTTTAATCTACATTTTCATATTTGTTTTATATATGATTGGTTGCTAAGAACATTTTTCCTTATCTGCAGCATGATAGAAAAACTGTGCTTAGAAATAGCCTAAGGGTACAAGCCTACCTCTTTTTCTAATTGTCCCCCAAAATTTTATTTTTAGATTACTGTTACACTTTTTCTTTGTTGTTAAAAATTATATTTTTAATTTATTTCTTCTGCTTATTTTAAATTGCCTGTATCGTTATTAGCACACTTTACATGTCAACCACTCATTCTCAAAATAACCTTAAACTCAGCCTACTCACCCCTTGCCACCTCAGCAGTTCTGGTTTAGGCTGGGCTCCAGCCTGTCTTCCCTTGTCCTCCCCCAGATATCRCTGTCCTCTGACTAGCCTTCAGACATGATAGTCTGCTGTCACTCTTATCCCTTAAATGCAGTTGCCTTGTCATAGCCYCTGTCACATCCCATTACCTCTCAGCCTACCGCTCACAGCTTTGCTCGGCTACCTCCCRCACTCCCCGCTCTCCATCTCTTTCAAAATAACAGAATCACCAAAATTCATAAAGCTGAGGAAGGGATCAAGAGCTGTGTTTTATTATCAATAAATGTAAAAGTCACACTTGGGAGGATGGTACATTATATACTTTGAATTCAGTTACCTGATAATTYTTCCAGTGATTGTCAAATCAAATTGCAAATTTTTCCAATGAATAGCCTTCTTTTTACCCTTTTTTAATGTATTAATTTATATCACTGGTTTGTATTTACTTCTTTAGTCTTAATGAAAATAAACTTATCCAAGTACACCTTTCCTGTTTCCCTCTCCAAAACTTTGAAATTTCCATCATTTCTTACCAATTTCCAATAAATACCAAGTATATTAAGTGCCCCTGAAAGTCCTGTAGAAATCCAGCATCTTGCAGGGAGTATCTTCTACTTCCCAGTGTCATGATTTCCATTGGGCAGTTGGTACTCTGTAAGAATTAACATTAATTCCATCTTAATCGCTCACTTTTTCCTGATGGATAAAATCCGTATGTAATCTAAAAATGCATTGTATATTAATGTTCTTTACAGAACATTACAGTTCTAAGGTGAATATACCTGTAAGTCCCCATGTAAAGAGTGCCTAAATATTGAAAGACAGTTGAAGTTGGGCGAGGGGAAAAAAGCCAAATTTTAAAAATAATAAAATCCAGAAACGCCTGCTGCAACCTGCTTGCATGCCTTGCCCACTGCTAGCATTGTGCCCCGTGTCTCTTCCCAGCACATCCCACTCGCTCATCAACCTTTTTTCCCTGAGCATGTCCAGGAGCTCCCTTCCTACAGAAACATCAGAAGTAGAACAAAAGTAAAAAGCCAACTGCTGTCTGTCACATTGTGATATATGATTTGTTATGCAAAATAGAAATGTTGCTATGGGATACGTTTGCTCACATTTAGATGAGAACAGTTGTATTTCTTTAAACCACAAATGAAGGATCTCTTGGCAAACTCAAAAAGAAAGTATGTGTTGGAAGATACAGCCTACATATTTTAAACTATGAAAGGGAGGATTTATTTTGTAAAAGTAGAATGACAACTCAATATTTAAAAAATTTCCTCTCTGTAAGGTTACTTTATTCCTCCCTTTCCATATGGGGTTAGAAAGATTATGTTAGTTAAAATAAAATAATTTTGTAAACATTTGTATTGACTTTATGAAAGAAAGCTTTTGATGTTTTTGAAGATTTTGCAAGACTGTATCTATCTGAAACCTCCCTAACCTGGACACCATCCCATTGCATTTGTTCTCTCCTCCTCTTCTGTTGTTTTCAGAAAACTTGGTACAGTTTAAGAGATTATTTTTCACTTGCTCTCTCTGGTACCTCATGGATTAGCAAAAAAAAATCTCTACTTTCTCTGCAGTCATTGTTCTGTTTCTTTAAATTTAAATTTCTTTTCATTGCAACAGTTTGTTCAATGAGCTGGTTTAAGTTCAGCTTCATATTCACCATTAATATATGGAATGATAAATTGAATACTGTTTCATTTTAGACCATATAAAAGTTTAACTCACATAATTGCGAATATAAGGCTTTGAAGTTTTTATCACTTCTGACTAGCTATGTTTCAAATACTCCATGTTGTTACAGAAGCCCCAGTATGGTTTGCATATTGGATTTTCCTAAGGGTGGAATAAAATTAGTTACAAGTTCCCATTTCCTGCTAGTTTTAAGTGTGATATATTTTCCTTTGATATAATAAACTATATCTACTTTCTATCTGCTAAAATCAGGCATGAGCTAATTTTCTATGAACTGTCTGAAGCTCATTTTTTGGCATGTCTTTATTTAACCCAGTCAATTTAATGGTGAGCATTATATAGTCAGTCATTTATTATGCAGTTTATGAAATAATCCATTAAGTATCCTAATTACTGTTCCTGTGTGTACTGGAATTCTGTGTTAGAAAACAGAGATCTCCTTGTCTTAGAAATGCAGCTCCAATGCAGGATGCAGTATAGATTACATGACATGTGATCTGTAAGAAATTTAAGGATGCTAATTAACGTAAAGGTTATTGCATTAACTTTTTGTCTGTCATAGCTGTAGACATTTTTCATTTGTTTTATGGTAGTTTTCTTGTATTACTAAGGAGTATGGGCTTGAACTTGTTTTTATTACTTTTCTATTCAAGCAGACAAATCTATGGCTCATAAAGTCTGAAAAACTGAGATGGGAACTTACTCCCCTCTGAGCTCCATGAACATCATTATAAAGGGCATCATATTTTTTAATATATATATAACCTTTTCTGTATGCAGTACAACTTTTTCCACTTCACATAGTGCCTTCACACTTTTATTAAAGCAGAACTCTAGGGGAATATTTGAGAAATGCAGAAGTTGCATGTAAGGAGAGACTGCAGTATTGTGCCCTTGTAAGGAGTACGGGAGCTTGGAAGGAACTCTGCAAAGCGGCAGGAATAAAAGCCCCCGTATCTCTGTCCTGCTTCCAGCAGCAGCCCTGCGAGAGAGTTTGGTTTCTGTTCAGTGCCCTGCCGGCTGCATGAACCTTTCATCCCTCTGAGCAGGGCTGCCCAGCCTCAGTGGGAGGAATGAAGATGAGGAGGTGGGGGCTGGACCCAAGCAGGCTGAAGAATGCAGTTCTGAGGCAGGCTGTAACCCTTTGTGGGCTCGCAGGAGAAGAGGAGATCCCTCCCACCCTCCCAATGCCCTCTGTAAGGGAGTTCTTCTCTGGGGAAAGAGCATGAGCCCTGGCTCCCCATGGGAGCAGCCATCTGAAAGCCTCACATCCCTCAGCCTTGGAGTTGAGATTGAGCAAGTCACACACATGGCTGTTAATGCCACAATGGATTTAGACCTACTGTTGAAATGGTAGGTTCAAAACAGACTTTAAGACTAAATCATGCTGGAAAGCTGATGTTCAAAGTGACACTCTCAGAACCACGTGCAATTTATCTTGCCTAATGTCACTTGCCTGCAATCACTTAACTGAAATCCATCTTAACTTGTGCTTCCTGGGTTTTAAAAGCAGTCTTTTCTCTGACTTAAAGCTTATTTAATGGGCAGGCCCTTGTAGCTTTTCTCTCTAATCATTTTTCCTTCCTTTTAATAAATAACCTCATTTTCTTTTCAGACACTTTATAAAGTTTTCATATTTTTTTTAATTCTGTTTTACAGTATGGAGTTGGCATTCAGCAACCCTGAGTATATAARCAGGCAACTTGCTATTATTTATTTCCAAAAGTGATGAAATTTAAATTCCTTATCATAACCTTTCTAAAGTTTCTTTATAGCACATTTATAGTTTCAGAAGATAATCCTGTTTTTTCCCATTTTACTGTAGTTCATATTTCTTTTAGCTGCAGTTACAGTCAACAAAAAGTGAAATATTCTCTTAAAACTGCAGAATCAAAGAGAATTAAGTCCATAGAAAACATGTATCTTTAAAAATAAAGAAAGAAAAAAAAGAAGATAAATAACTCTTCTACCTTTCATTTGTTTAGGGGAACGTCTACYGTATACCCACACACTCTTGGAGCCTCTGCATGGGATTATTGTGGTGCCGGGCAATCTGCAATGGGATTGTCCTGTTTGGCATTAGGCGATAGATGGAATTACACTGACTCCCTTGTAGGAATAATTAAAGTGGCATCAAAGATAAAAATATGGCCATAAAGGAAGTGTAATTCCTTTGGATGGAAGTTTCACTTGATTTCTCTCTACGTATGTAACAGAGGTTAAAGTCTTTATAGGATAAACACGGAATCATATGCAGGAAGAGTCTCGGAGTCTGCCTTACTGCTTGGCACTACCTGCCTCACCCTTTCCAGAAAGTTGCATTTTAGCAATTCCCTGCAATTTGGGGCAATATCTGAATGAGGAAAGCAATCTGTAATCCCAGATGTATTGTGTTTTTATACTACTTTGGTATAAGAAAACAGATTTGGGTTTGTCAACATACAAAATGTTTGAAAATACGTTTCTCCTTCCGCATTGCCTTCCCGTGCCCCCATTTCCTCTCCCTATAAAGTGCATGGAAAAGTGGAAAGAATTGCAGTCAGAATAGCCTGATGATGCTTTTTTTCATAATAGCTCATACATTTGTTAAAAATGTAATGTGAAATTGTGCACTTTTAGGGGGTGTAAGTGCCCCAGGGCCRGAATCGAAAGGTGAGGAAAGATAGCAGGTTTCTAGCAGGTTTCCATATATCTGACTCTGCTATAAAGCAGCTGTAGTGGCTGGTGCCTTGTTCTTGAGCCAATCCTGGCTCTTGTGCACGTGTGTTTCTCCTCAAGGACCTCTCTCTGCCTGGGGAAGCCCAGACCTGGGATGCTGCTGTCATCAGCTGTGTCATCTGCTGGCAGAAGTACCTCCAACTGTTAGTCCCCAGGCTCCAGCGTATTAATACAACTTTCATTACAACAACTGTCATTAATACAACTTCTTCAGAAATTCTGGAAGTCTTGTTTTTCTTGTTGTTAAAATTCCTCCATATATTTAGAGAGATATTTTTAAGTGCACTGGCATGTTTGGTGCGTGGGCAACRTCTTTGACAATGATAAACAGCAAAYCTTCTCTTGTGAGTGGGTGCCTTCCTCAGTGTCATAGGCTTAAGTTATGATTAAAAAGAAAATCCTTTATTTAAGATCTAAGCAGGTTAGAAGCCTAGACTGACCAATAGCTTAAACTAAGTTAGAGGATATAGATTAATCCATGCCGTGGACTCCATGTTATCTCCTTTGCATTCAAAAAGACACCACGTTTCAGAGTACTCAGTGTTTTCAGATACTGCTGGAAAAAGTCTTTAAATTTTTAATCAGTATAGGAAAGCACCCTTCTTCAGGAAAGATAATTAAGTAAAAGCTTTATTCTAATTATGTAGTGAGAAGTAAGCATATAATACAATATAATAAAATTAAACAGGTGCTAAAATTTTTGCATGAGTCATGGGACATCTTGCTGTAAAGTATTTCCTAATTCAGTTATGTCTCARGTATTAATAGCTCCTGAAAGCTAATCTGTCTGAGGGCTTAATGAACACTGACCTACAATTTACAGGGTGCTACTCCGCGCCAACTCCCTTTGTGGGCACTCCTTACATGCAATTTCTGTAAGACAGTTTGCTCCTCCTCTGTACTGATAGCCTTCCTCATTCACAATAATATCCCTTTGTAGATGAAGATTTAATTTGGTCACGGAGTACTACTACTTGATCTTCCAAAAAACACCCCTCACCTCAAATGCTCAGATCTAGTGGGAAAGGTAGATTTTCTCGCTGTAGTGATTGGATGAATTGAGATCATTGTGCCAGAAACATTTTAGGTTTTTATAAAAGTGTCGGAAGCAAGGCACTTACACCAGAAAAGAATAATTTAAAACACGATTGTAGAAAAAAAAGTAGGAAAAAACCCTACAGGTATGTAGTATGTGGAGCAGCAAATCATTCAATCAGGCTGTTAACTGACAGTAACTTTACACAGAAATATGTTTAAAAGCTGGTGAAGCTTCTATTTGGGTGTCTTTGTTAAATAACTCATTGATATGACACTGGGGCTCCAGTAGTTTTGTCTCAGATCTATATGAAATGGTACCTACAAGAAAAAAAAGAACATTTTTTATTGAAAGCAGTGTTTTAATACCAAAAGTCTACCTAGAAAACTACTTTTTCTTTACACTATTTTGTCACAACTGCTTGAAAGTTATACTGAAAAGGGGCAGAAGTGTTCAGTATATTTAAAAAAAAAATAAAACAGGCACTGTCTTTTTTTCTTCTTACTGGTAAATGTCCAATTTCAATCTCTGACATCACGGCAACTTTTGTTACTAAATATTCAGAWTTCAGAATAGGATCATGCTTGTCACCAGTATCAATGGCTATCCTGAAGCAGATCTATTGCTGTGGACGGTAAGAGGTGCATGAGCACTCCCAGTTAATAGCGCTTCCTGGGCTGGAGGAGAAGATGCTTGCTTACCCCCAGCAATGTGCTTGCCCACTGCTATCTTGTGCTTAAGCAGCCTGTCTCTCAACAGGAAGATATTTTTGCTGATGAGATAGACCACTGAAATTGTACATCTTCATTTTAGGTATTATGAACATGTCATGAGAAACATCTGCTTTGACTTGTCATTTGAATAGAACTGATGGAGAAATCAATCATTGGTGGAAGCCCCCAGCATCTAGGGTTTTTATACTGTCCCTTTTTATTCAACTTTTTATTCTGAACAACAATGCCAACTTTCAGAACTGAAATTCTTTTAAAATTAAACACCTATATTGCTAATATTTTTGACTTGAAGGAGAAAGACACCATTCCAAATTAAAAGAAGCTAAATGGTCTCCTCTTCACTTTCGTTATGTGACACTTTCATAATGTGACACAGAATGGATACAGAAATCCTAAAAATAAAACACAACAAACATAAGACATTTCTAAGAAAGTCTACTGACACAACTGGAAAAAAAATTTTGAGCTGCCTTCCTCAAGGATATTTCATTTTATTTTTTCTAGTAGTTGCTCACCATCTGCATTTTTTTTCCATTTTAATTTAGTGATTCAAAAGCTGAACAGTGAAGACAGTATCAACATCTTCTTCCCTTCAAAGTCAATACTGTCCAAAAGTCAACACTGTAGGAATGGAAGAGCATTTTTGGTCCTGTACAAAAATAATGAAGTTGAAGAAACTGAGGCAACAAGAAGCTTGAGAAACACGTTCCACTTTTGTATCATGCAAATCAGTTCTGCTGGCCACAAACCAAGGAGGCAGAGTTTGTACTCTAATAAATACTCCTGTCATCTTTGTCTTTAACTGAAAGTAGCAGAATACTTCCATTTCAGCTAGGAAAGTAAAGTGATCTTTTATGTAATTTTCTAATTACCTAATAGTCCTGTAATTACTGACTTGAACACCTTTGTACTTAGACACACTGTCTTTTCTAGGTCACGTTTCGGACAAGAATCTACCACTGTAATATTAACAGCCAAGGCGTCATCTGCCTGGACATTTTAAAAGACAACTGGAGTCCAGCATTAACCATTTCTAAAGTTCTCCTCTCCATCTGCTCCCTTCTCACAGACTGCAACCCAGGTAAGGTGAACAACTTGCACATTTGCATTCATTCCTGCTTCCTAGTCTGTCGGCTATTAGAACCTGGCTAGTGCACTGCTTTACTGCCATTATGAAAAAAATGGACAAAAATGTGGGATTTAAATTTCATTCCATCCATTCCATCTAAATGGATGCATTGTGTAGAAAGAAGGCACAATTCTAAGAGTTCAAGAATGTTTTTAGTATGTGAGAATAAAAATTTGTTAATTTAAGATGTTAAATCAATAGAAAACACMTTGTAGTAGGCATTAATTTGGATATTACAACAGGATATTAGTATCAAGAAATATTAATGAGTTAATAAATATTGAAAAGGAAAAGTTTCATTTAAATATGCTGATAATATGGTCTCTGGAAAGAATATTAATAGTACTGACAATGATAGATGTCTAGCACAGACTCTACAAATAATGAAAATTAATTTAAATGAAGTTTATTCAATATCTTGGACAGCCAGTATGAGTATTCAAAGCAAGCTGTCATTCTTATTAACTAGCAGAGCACTTAACCTCTTCCCTCAGCTCTTACAGATTTGTTTTTTATTACTGACCRCTAGATTTGTAATTTCCTCTTTCTTTTACTCTATTTATCAATGAATTATTCTGAATGTAGCCTTGGAAAACCATAGTATATTGAAATCATGAAGGAATTATTAAATCAAAATTAGGTCATCAGCTTCCAAGTCTTGCTTTTGTTTTTGTTTGGTTATTCTACACCTTTCCTTGTTTTTTTTTTTTTTTTTAATGTGTTTTTTAAATCTTTAGTTTTTCTAAGAAAAGGTTTTCTCCCAACCAGACTGCTAAAAATTTGCTTTTCAAAAGACAGAATGTGAGATTCTTATGTAACCAGTGACTGAATCAAAAGCTCTAATGGAGGTCTAAACTGTTACRAAGCTCAAAGTAAGGTGGAAGTGGACCAAAACGCAATTGACGTTTCTTTGTGTGTGTTGTTTGTTGCCACATATAGCATTAAAAACCTCACTGTTCCTACTAAAGAGTTGGAGCTGTGGAGGAGACCTAGCTTGCCATTTCAGGAATGGTTATTGCAGGTGTATTGAATGCTCTCTACTGACTGTGCTGGAAGATTGACTTTGTGTACTGTCTACCCCTAAAAAGTACCAACACGAAGTCAGGCAGATTGTTGACAARAATCTAAAGAAAATAAGTGAGTATTTACTCAACTATCTTACAGAACTGGTGAAAAGCTACAAAAAGAATGCTATAAATTTGGTAGTTTCCTAATTTGTTTTGAAACCAAGCAGGAAAGCTGTGTGGGGAGTCAAAAATTGGAAATGCACAGCCGCTCATTTGTATTCACCTGTCTTTGAACAGATACAATTTGAAATTTGTCCAGTCTCATGTAGTGATTTGAAATCTAGAAGTTTACTACCTCTGCCTCCTCACTCTTCCCTAAGCCTATTTTAAAGACCCTGTATGTCAGTACACTGAAAATGGTTACTCGCAAAGTATTATCAACTGCAACAAGTAATCACACTAAAAAAGGGAAAAATTCTTCTCTTTAGGCAATGACTTTTCTCTCCAAGGCGATAACTGTAAGCACTGTCGTGACTGCAACTAGAACTAAAAAGTTTTATGACATTTCATTTTCAATGTAAGCACTCCCTTTGAATATATAGTGGTTTTGGATTTTGTTGCTGTTTCATGTTCAAATCTTCCTATGAATTTCGGAGGTACTCATGCAATTTCTTATTTTGTGTTGTGAGTGCTCTTGTTTGAGGGTCTGAGGGCAGGTAGATGTGAACTACTGACTTCTTTTTACCTTCCATTTAGGTTGCTTGTTCTTTATTAGATATTTGCTTKAGTTAGCTTTGAATTTCAGTGATGTCCAGTAGAAGGCTTGCATAAATTTAGGAGTTTTGATTTTTCCATGTTTTGCATAATACCCTAGAATGTTTTTTGTGGTTTTGTTGCACTGCTTATCCTTTTCATTTCTTAAGAAATTTTATTACCAAATCATTGGATTAGATGTTCCATGATTGAACATGCTGCTTTAAGTTGACCACTCCTCCCCGTGGGCAAAAGCTGGTGGAGTTCAGGATCCAACGAGGAGGAGGCAGGGCAGTAAGTAGCCTTGCCA
>NW_020455644.1:286004-338595 GCF_003342845.1 Nothoprocta perdicaria
TGCCACGTGCTCTAGGTGACCCTGCGTGAGCAGGGGGGTTGGACTCGATGACCTCTGAGGTCCCTTCCAACCTTCGGCATTCTATGATTCTATGAAAACACTTAGGAATATCATGACACATGTGGTGTGCAGACACACCCCCATATAGGTAGATATATATACATATATATATGCACACAAGTAAAGACACAAATAAAGCCAGGAGTAATTTTTTAACCCTTCTGTCCTCTCCTCAACTAACGAGGCCACCTGTTTTTCAGGGCACAAACGCACTGGGGCTCAGTTTGATAAGAAACATGGAGCTCTTTGTTCACTGTTCATTAGGCATAGGCAGATCAGGTCAAACACAGAGGCAACACAGAAGCCCCCACAACCATAAACATTTGGGATGGGGGTGTTTTCCGCTCTTTCCTGGCCTCTCTGTAGGGGGAAAAAAAAAAATCTAGGCTCGATTACCCAGTAGTCTCACATTTATGCAAATCTTCATTAGAACAACAAATGGCGCTAAGAATGGCAGCTAATTAACCCGCAGCCATCCGCTGTTGGAGGATTAGAGGGAGCGGGAGGCCAGCTGCAGCTCCGCTGGCAAGCGCTGCGCTCCTTCCGAGCAGGCTGAGCACAGGAAAAGGGGTGTTTGCTCCTGCCAGTCACCCGCTAATCCACAAAAGCCGGGGAGGGAGGCAGGCTCCTTCCTCCCTGCCTGTGCATCCCTGCTCTTTGTTCCCTATCACTCACGGCAGGAGCAAGTTTGCCCCTTTTTTAGGAAAAAAAAAMCACTACTGCAAGCCTTTGCTTGTAAGCTGCCTCAAACCCTTCAATCCTGATTATTATTAATTGTCTCTATTTTGCTTGGCAGTATCAGATAGTAAACTGTGTTAATGAATGTCTGAATTTTGTAACAGCTGGCTGAGTTTTTTAGGAGGGGGAAGGGGTGATGGAGTATTTGTGTATGAGTGAACATGTGTGAATTATCTGTGAATGTAAGAGAGCCAACTGGAATGGCATCAGAGAGATGTAGGAGATGATGGGTTATGCTAGCAGTCAGGCTAGAGATTAGTATTTTTCTTTAAGGTGGTACTCTCAGGGCATGCCATACAGCTCTTTCCACAAAGCAGGGCCCCAATCTTGTAAATATTTTGGCATGTGCCAGTAACCCCGTGAAATCTGATAGCTGCGTTCATCTGCATAAAGCTGAGTATGTGTTTGTAGGCGATGTGTTCAAGTACTGAGAACAAATTTACTTTCCAATATTAGCTGTTAGGGCTTGTCTCCATGGATAGCTATTCCAGATTAAGTCCATGTGTGGACACTGCCCTCTTTGAAAATGGATTAAGTTAAGGCAGGAAAAACTTACTCTGGAGTGCAAGTTGACTGTACATTAGGTATTCAAGAGTAACTCTAAGAGTATAAATTCCCACACTACCTTAATCCAAAATAGCTTTGAAGAATAGATAGCCCTGCAAGTTTTGTACTTTTACAGAGAGTGGAATGTGAAAGCAAACTAATTATTTTTATTTCTAGACAGCTAATGCTGGTCTGGGTTAAAACATTAGCTGCTCTTGTTTGGTCATTCCCACCAAGGGTTCTCAAATCCTGGCAAAAGGAAAAACAAGATTGCACTGAAGCTTCTTCTCTGCATATCCTCCTTTTCCATACATCCAAAATAGGGACTTTGCTGGCCTGGTTGTCACTTGTGTCTTAAGAATCTAATGTACATTTATGTCTGCTTAGTAACACATAGGGAAGTCTTGATGAGGACATCAGCACAAAACCTGTTAAACCTAGCTCGCATAATTCTACTCCTCACATATTGTGCAATTGTTTGTGTTTAGTTGCCTACCATTTTTTCTATATAATAGTACTAAAATCAGGAATAATTTTACCCCTCGATCAAACTATCAAACTACTAAACTGGCATTCTCTACCAAGAAAAGAGTCCACCGTGCAGGCCTTGTTCTTGCCCCACTGTCCACATGTCACACTGTTCATTTGGGAAGCTCCTGGATTTCACTTGGCTGCTTGTGTTCAGCACATTGCAGGCCAGGATTTGTACAGCAGTGCAAGAGCTGGGATAAGAAGAGACATCTGGATACTATAAGCAACCAAAGCATTTTCTTTTTGCACAAATGTGTCTGGTTACACTCAACATTTGTCTGGCAGCTGTAATAAAGGTAACTGTGGAGGAGCTCTTTGAGAACCTCACTTTCTGGGCTCTTTAGAAATCTATCCCAAATTTCTAGTCTAAACTGACTGATGGGAATTTTATACTCATTTGTTTTTAAGAAAGTCTTATCCTATAGTTTAAATGACAGTCTTTTCTTCCTTTTATTGATTTCTGATGCGTTAATGAAGAACCATCCTGCTTCCTCTAGGTCTTTTCTTTGCTGCACACTCAYGAGATTTATGACTACAAACCCCTTTTTTATGCTTTTGCTCATCCTTGTAGGATGGCCCTTTTCTGCCCCAGCATCATGCTGAAGTCATCGTTCTTGAGCATGACTGATTTGTGTGGAGTTTATCAGTGCATGACGCACAGCTARACAGACTAACCTGATCATGATCACAATCATCTGGGATGAAATATTTACTGTTCCCAGTTGGATGTTTCTGTCTCACTTTCAGCCCTGCCAAAGGTTATTTCTTTCTGAGCCCTGTCATTTTCACTGTTCATCTGACTGTCTTCTAACTCAATAATGAGTTTAAAATTGGGAAAAAAAAAAAAAAAAAAAGAAAGGAGTATGAGGGTGGAAATGGCCATTAGTCTCTGGGAAAAGGAGTAAACAACTGACAGCAATAACCACTTAATGTAGACCAGCACTAACCAGGTGAGTTGGTATGACTCTGCTCTTAAATACTTTAGTGGTGCATTGCATCTAAGTAAGTGGTGTAAAGCTGCGTATCTCTCTTATCCTTTAAACGCACCAGAAGTTTGATTGAATTTTGATGAGCTGATTTTGTTCAGTATTATGTGATTTTAGCTTACAATTGAGGCATATATGTCCTCATCAGTAAGTGAATTTACAAGACTAAATGAGTTGGACAGAGAGCATTAAGTTACAGTGGTGTGGGTCCCGCCAGAGTTAACATGATTTACAACTGCTCAACACTTCTRAAAAGTCAACTGATCATGTTAAAACACTTTACAGTTCATCTTCTGGTGTTCAAATGTAACATACCCCAGTTAGAAATATATATGCTGATTTTTTGCAAGTGTTACTATGAATCATGACTTTACTAGATAGTTTCATACTTGTTAACCCACATTAGGTAATACGATGGCTCTACTCCTTAATGACATACATTCACCTAAACAAGGATGAACAACGTCAAACAACATCCTAAGGTTATGGGAATCTTTACTTATCTCACTAGAGAGCTCAGATGACATGCCATCTTTATATGAGTCATCTTCGTATTTTCCTGTATTCCTTATAAGAAATTCACTATTCTCATCATTGAGTAGGTGTTGTTGACAATGGCAGATAACATTATTTTTGCCTTCGAGTTTCAACAACAGGTTATCCATGTGGTTTGACAGGATTTAGGTTTGCCTAAATATTTTCTGCCAAAAAGACATAATGTAACACTCTTATCTGCACCTGCATGAGGGTGCTGGCATTTAGAAAACTTTGAGATGGGATGCAGCTATTACAGTATTATTTTTTCTCCAGAGATTATAAAATCTGTTCATTATAATCCTTTGCAGGAAAGGATTCAGTTGTGTACCTTAATGCATATCTTCTGTCCTCAATGGGATCTGAAACAGCACTTTGGAGAGTGACTTTGCAATACGAGCAAAAAAGGCCTAAAAGCCTGCAGGGTATTCGCCCTGCTGCAAGGCTCCTGAAATTGTTGCTATGTGTTTATAGAGCCTTTGCAAAACTGAAGTCAGTGGGGAGCTGTAAGTCAGACAACATGCAAGGGAAAGCCCTGAACCCACCAGCTTGCTCCACTTCCCAGCCCTCCTCCCGTCTCCACGCACAGCGTGCACTTTCCCAGTGATACGTGCATCCGCTCGGTTCTCTTGATTCTGGCTATAGCCAGAGGGAACTTGATATGATGCCCTGATACCTCTGCACCATCCCCAGGAGGCAAGGAAAAGCATGGGCAGATCTGGTGTTTGGAAAGTCCTGAATACCTGTGTTTTGAATTTGTGTTATGGTTTGGGAAATTTAGAACTTCCTCTAAACGCTTATCACTAATAATGCCTTAATCCCTACCCTCACTGAGGTATTGGCAGGGGTAGAGCTCGATAGGYCAGTTAAGGAAGCCACTTGCCCAGCTGCCAGAGGCAGCTGCCACCTGCGCCAGCCCTGGAACAGGTCTTGCGCACACCTCAGGCAAAGTGAAGTAGATTAACACAAGCCCTCTCTGGAAAACCCATCCACGTTGCATTTAAGCTGCCAGGCATTGACTTGCTGCCCACGGACATGTTCCATCCTGTCGACTCTGCTTTGAGGACCGATCGTCCATGCTGCAGGGGCATTRGCGTTCAGAGTCACCTGGGCTATTTGCAGAGCAAGCCTGGGTCACCCCACAGCCCTGCTCTTTGAGTCAATAAAGCACCCCATAGCCCTGCTCTGTCAGCCCAGTTGAACCTGTATCTGTTGGAATGTCTAAAAGGTGTCTGCTTTATCGATAGGTCTATTTTCAGTATTGCTGAGAGATCTGAAAGAGCTAGCCTGTCCAAAAAAGTTTAAAAATAAATCTAAGGCAGCTTAATAAAGGAAAATGTAACATAGCTGTAAAAATAAAATCTGTTCCATGTTGAAACATTTGGCTTTGAGTAAGGATTTGGCTGACTTGTGGTCACAGTTCTGCTGTTTGGCTGCAGTACTCCAACTTTAAAATAGCTCTGTAGCCCTGAGTAATGAAGAACAGGTCCATGTCCCTAGCCACTGAGTAGGCTGGATGAGGCTTTTTTTCTCCCTCTGTTCTTCTATATATCTAGAGCTAACAGGAAGCAAGTATGATGTTTCTCCTCATCTCTCATCTGGTGCTTCTCTATAGCAGAGGCTGCTTTCTGTCAGTGCCAGTGCATGTCAGATGCTTCTTCTGCAATTTTTTAGACTTCCCAATTATCATTCCTTCTTTTCCCTTCTCTACCAGTTGTGAAGTGAATTTAGAAACTCTGGATGACAGCAAGTTCAAGGGATGAGCCTGTTCTCATTTTCCTCATTCCTGTATTTTTTTCCCTTAAAGACATAATGTGCAGTTTTCTACTATCAGAAAACTTTGCTTTGGAATCACATCTGACTTTCTTTCCTTCCCATTTAGCTAGTCCTCAAAAAGGACTGTGAATCTTTCCTTGACCAAGTATATTTTGCACTGTTTTAAAATGAAATTACGTTTCTTTGTAAAGCATACAGAAAAGAGGAGTAACGTAAATGTTTCTTCAGTAGTAATCCAGCATGTTTTGAGTAGAACTGTAATAAATATACTGGAAAGTGACTAATACAGTTCTATACTGGCAAAACAATATATTCTTTTTCAATTTTAGTAGTCTAGCTAACCACAGATACTTGGATTCTTCTCTATATGCTACCACTTACACCATGACTGTATGGTAGTAGCAGACATACGACAAAATAATCTCATTTTGCCATATATCCTTTTTGTAAACAGCAGAGGATCATGTGAGCAATGAAATTGCTCTCTTATCTGAGATTGTTTTTATTATATATTTATGTTCTTTAGCTTACAGCTGTTTTTCCCTTATCTTCAGAATTTGTATACTATATATTCTGTCAGGAATGGATATGGTTTCTAGTCCATTTCAGCAAAWTGGGAAATATTCTTTTTGTGCTTTGTTGGAGTGACAAGGCATAGATTTTTTACATACAGTAAGCAAAGTTAAAAACTGTAGTCAGTTTGGGCTGTAATGTTTTTGTTTGGCTCTAAGTTACAACATAATTTTCTGTATGTCCCTTTTAATATCTCTGTCTCAGGATGTCTTCAGATTAGATTAAGTAGCTCCAGAGAAAACCCCAGTAGTTTTTTCTTGACAAGTATAGAAGTTAGTGTGCTCTGTCATGCTACTATCTTGTTGCCACTGGACGAGAAGTAGTGTGGATTCGTGCATATAGCTGATTGCTTTACATAAAAGCCTTAGTAATAAGTTGTCCTAAAGGAGTGTGAAGGGAAAATGCAGTGCAAAACTGATCATTTTTGTTCTGCTGTGAGTACAGAATGACAACACCAAAGACAGGATTGCCTTGGGAAAAAAACATCAGCACCAATTTCATTCACATGAGCAAAGCTCTCGCATCAAGTTTGGCAACATACATACTTTTTGCCAGAAAGTACATATTTATTTTTAAATATTTTACATTCCCTTGCAAGTTCTGCAGAATCTACTAAATATTTATTGAATTAATATGTACATATTTTAACTGATTTTATCACATATTCTAGAGTTCCTGTTCATAGATCTTTTTACAGATCTTTTTTCTTTYAGAGATCCTATTTACAGAGTTTGGATACACAGCTCCAATAAACTAAAGGCACTTAGGCACCTAAAGATACAGGCAGATAACCACTAGGGTTTTCAATACTTCCCATGAGATTTAGGCAACGAGGCTAGAATTCTCTCTGCACTGTCAGGCAGCTACAAACTTTTTATATATCTAGTCATATATATTTGCAGAAGCATATAACTATATCTTCAGATATACATATCACGGAGTTCAGCTCTGTGAGTGGAATTCATAAATATGAAATGAAATGTGTATAGGCCAACAGTGCAGCACCATATGTTATGAAAATTATACATGCATAAGTATTTAAGGAGAATTAATTTGCATAGATATAAAGAGCCGATGTTCTAAAATGTTCTAAGTTTTTGTTCTTCCCAGTTGACTAAGTCCCCTCAACATGAACCAATGATTGTGAGGATTACTGTAACAGCAGGAAAAGCATTTGTGAACTGTCATCCCTTCAGTAGTTCTCAAGGAAATATGTCTTGGAATATCTCCTAATTATGTGTTCAGGGGAGAAGGCTAGGATCAAGATTACTATTTATGTTGGCTTAAATCTTTGCTCTTTTCAGTCATGCACTGGCAACACCTTACAGACAGAATAGCGTTGTCTGTGAGCATTGATGCATTTCATGTATATTGATGTGTATTATTCAAAATTCATGAGCCAACATGGGAAAGATTAATACAGCTGTAAGAAATAAGATTATTTGGAAATATTTATTTTAAAAACACAATAATATGGTTTTATAAGACTAACATCTGTTGAAGTAATTTCTTTTCTTTGAGAAGTATCTGGAGTTATTTGCAGAAGATTACTGGTAGGTGGTATATAATTTAAAAAGTAAATGGCACAGATCATTTTAGAAAAAAAAAGTRTACAAGCTGGCTTTTGTGATATATAAAAAAGAATTTAGTTATTTGATATTACTCCAGATGTCAATCACACATGCACTTACCCTATCCTTTTTTTATCTGTTATATTGTTAACATTTCAAGCAATAATCATTAGAAATATTGAGGATTATAGACATTCTCAAGCAGAAGAATAGTAATATGCCATTTGGTCAGATAGGTTGCCAGTAACTGCYCATTGCTCAGTGGTTCAGTGAAGAGTATAAAATTCCCTCAAAGCACTTTACTCATACAGTAATACTTGAGAGGAAATTCCTTCCTAACCACAGCTAATGATCAGATTATGTGTTGAAGCATGAGCTTCAACATAGCCTTTGCAAAGACAACTTAGCTGGTGCCATGACTAGTGAGTCTTTTAATCTTTTTTTAATTTTCCTACACTAATTACCTTACAATATTCCTATACTATATTCTTCTTTTTGTGTAATTAGTGGGTGTATGAAGCATTTACTTCCTTTTAACTTTTTCCAAATGTATTGATTTTTTTTGTTGTTTGGATTCCTCTTTTGTTGTGGAAAAGATGAGAAAGACCACTTAATTTTTTATAATCCTCTTTATAAAATTGCCTGTCACATCTTATTTTGTTTTATCTTCCTTTTTTTTCTAGAAGAAATAAGCTTAGATTTTAATCATTCTCTAAATGGGAAAGATTTGACAATGCTGCTAATAACCTCTTGTCCTTTTCAATATGTTTTCTACTATTACATTGTATTTATTTAGGATTAGGTGAGAAAAATTGAACTTGAGACATAATAGCCAACTATCAGTTTATTAAATATCATTTGATGAAAGCAATGATCTATGAAAATCCAAATTTGTAAAGAGTCTGTGTATATCACTAACAAGAAATAGAGATGTATTTGACAATCATTGACAATCATAACAAAAAAAAAGATTCTTTTCATTATCCTTAACCRATGTTAAATTCTAGTATACTTCAAAAATACCTGAAAAAATATACATCTTTTAAAAATATTTTCTTACATAAAGTTTCATGAAAGGTGTATGAGAAATATACGTTCAAAACCTTTAAAAATTTTTGCACCTCTGTTCAAGAAATGTGTTTTATTACGTCTATCTTACCCACAGTTAAGTTAAAAGTACTTGAGAGTTTCATYGAAAAATGTTAAAAATAAGACAGGTAGCATTCATGCTTCTTCCAATAAACATATGTAATAAACAATAAATCCTTTTGGAAACCCATACCAAAATAAGATATCGATTTTGAATGTTTCACTGTATAAAATATTTGAATAAAGCAATGAGTTATTCTATTTTTAATTAAAATCCTRGCTTAAATAGCAGGCATTTCAAAATATAACATCTTCTTCCAAAATTCACCCCATTTGCAGTCATTAGACGTACTTTCTTTGTTTCCTGCAGGCTGTGTCTAGCCAATACAGACACTTCCTTAATTACAATGGAGTGTTTTGAATGAAGTCAATACAACACATTTGGGCTTAACTGATTCCATTTCAACTGCTGAGAAATGCTTTCTTTTCCTTACTGAGTATATTTTCTCACTAATAGAACTGCATATATTTAAGAGAAAAAGTAATTAAACTCAAAAAGCAAATGACATTAACTATCACAGTGTATTCCTACATTTAATTCTCTAATCTCATAATAATTTAATCTAATTTTCAGTGTTCTCAGTACAGATARCTCAGATCTTGGCTGGCATCACTCCAGTTGATGACTTTACCCCAATTTTTTCCTGTAGATTTTTTTCTATGTTGCTAAGTATTTTTCTTTCCCTCTGTGTATTTTTTAATATAAAGGGAGGGCAAAACTTGCAATTTTTTAYTGTATGTTTCTAATTGGGTATGAATCACATTTAGCACAATTCTTTTTAAAAATGTACTTTCCTTTTGTTATTCTTGTTCATCTTAGAAATGACAGTGTTCCAGATTCTTTAAGTTCCAGAAGTGAAGCTTGCTACATTTGGCTTTTTAGTAGATTCATCATAATGAGTCAGTCCTCAAAAGCATCATCACCAATACAAAATTTACAATCCTGGGTATAAATATGCTAGCTAATAAATCATTTAATCTCTCATTTCTTGAGTAAGATGATTTTGGAAATTCATATTCCTGAATGGTTCAGAGTCTGCTTTCAGGAAAGATTTACACTATTGCAAGGCGAGTCTTTTTTATTTAGCATGGCTAATTTTCTACATTTTTCAGCAGGGGAGGAGGAAATGGTAGTTTGTTTTTACAGTTTTGCAGAGCCATCAAACAGCAACAGATAAAACAAATTATATACAGAGTGTGCTTCAGAATACCTATTTCCATAGAAAATCAAGTTCAGGTGCTTTAACTCGAGGATCAAACAGTTACTTAAATATCAAAATGTAGAATGTAATTGTCTCAAATTTAGGGATGGGATATACAGTAAAATGTTATTCACATGGGATACAGAAATAGAACCCTGATTAATAAAATATTGGTAGAATATTCCATCTGCACAAGGCATAAAAAAAGGGACTGCTGTGGGGTAGAGCTGTGTGCAACTTTGGGGTGAATTAGATTTTGGAAAATTATCAGGGACTGGAAAACTCATCACTTGCACATCTTCAGGGTAGAATTCCAGTCTTCATACTTTCTTGAGCCATTGAGCATTGGTACAATGATCTGCCTTGGATGCCTATTTCAGTAGAACAGTGTTGCTATAAATTCGGTGGTACTCAGTAGATCAGAGTCCACCATGCCAGCCCTGTCAGAAACCTGTCAGGATTTGCACCTTACCAGTGAGACTTACCCCACAGAAGCCTTTACCTCACTCTGCTGGTATGGCACATGAAGATGGGTGTTAATGTGAGAGGAAACAAACATTTCAGTCTTTGGTCTATGTTTGAGGCCTTCTGGCCATTAGTACTAAGTTCTTCCCTTTCATTCATAAAAGCATGCTTTAGTCTTTTGAAATTCTATAAGAAATTCYGAATAGCTGTTGTGGATTTAAATGAGTTGAATTAATAACATGATTTAATAGCACAAGGAGAAAATCAGATTAAGCCAAAATAAGCAGCATTCATAGAGTATGTAGACTTTTCTAGTTATTCTACAGATTAATTTCCATAGGGGAACAAAGAAATAGACTCACGAGCAGGATTCAGATGACTCCCATATCTCACCTAAAATGACTCCAGCGTGCCGAAGTTCAAGATTTTGATTTTACTCATGTTCAAACACTTCTAAAAGTGACGATGCTTTTAGCACTGGTTTTCTCTGTTTCTAAATGTCACTAAAGACTAGACTACGCAGTGCTGCATAATGCTTCCTCCCTTTCTGTTCCCAAGGAGTGCACATAATGGATGTATCCTATGAGACCACTCATTTTTCTTGCAGAGCAGTCTACATTTGGTATATGGGATTATAGGACATCCAACACTCTACAAATTGTGACCACAGGGAATGCATTTACCCTTGCTTGCTTTGGGGTTAGACTGTTCACTTGGGAAGTATAAGACACATAAGTTACTATTTTGCCAGGAGATGTAATCAGTGAGAGCAAGAGAAGAAATAATCCAAAATATTTTTTTTTTTTAAGAAATTTTAAAAGCACTATTATCTATTCCTCCCTAAGAAAATCAAGCAAATGCGTATGCGGTGTTTTTCCAAAAATATAGTTACAAAGCTATAGATACATGCCAGTTTTATTGTGAATCTTAGCATTTTSGTTAGTTGAGAGCATTTTGAGATCTTGAGTGCTGTGATTCCCTGGTTATCTAGTCACAATGATCTTCCATAAGGTAAACATATATTGTTATAACTTACTSTCCATAAATTTTATCAAACCATATGCCATGTAATGTCTTCCATATCAAGTTCTCAGTTACCTCTAACACTTTTTTTTAACTAATAAYAATGACTGTTTCTGAATGGAGTTCATTATTATGAAGAACAGATACTTTGCTAATGTATCAGTGCTTTTAATTTTGAGATGCAACCATGCATCAAAGCAAAGAGTATTATTTCAGAACTTTAATTGTGCCAGCATGCTGACACTTCTAATAGGTGCGTGTTCTCCCTTAATTAAAGACAACTTCTAAAGATCACTGCCCTGTGCCTCACTGATCCGTTATTGCATTAGCTAACTCCCAGTCAGCCATTGAAGTGTACAGAAACGTTGCTAAAGTTTGAAGATTGGAAAAAAACCTTGCTGTTTAAACAAGAATGATTTCCTTTGGCAAGATATAGAGATGAATCACTGCCAACACTTTCCTTTAAGAGCCGTATTAATAAAATTGGGACAGATAATACTCCTTACTTCTGAAACATATTTTTCTGAGGCAGCCTCATATTTCACACAGATCTGTGGTAGGTAGCTTCACAACAATCAAATGCAAGTCTAGAGAGAGTCATGAATTGCTCCTTCCATATATCCAAAATGTTTAGTGAATGGGTGTTTTCTAAAYTGATTTACAGGGCTCATTTGGAGATAAGTAACATCCCTCCAGACATTAGTGTGGACATTGGAATCAGCTCATACAAACTTTAATATCTATTCAACAACTTTTTTCCAGTCATTACATGAACTAATAGAAGTCAAATACATTGCTGACCATTCTGTAGAGATCAAAATTTAGAGTCAGGTCATGGATATCAGTCTCTTTACAAGACATAGAAACACCTGTCTATGGTGCTTATACAGCCTCATTTATCAGAGTATCCAAATACCTCACAGTTTTTAGTGTATTTATTATCAGGCTAAGCTACATGATGGAAAACTATCCAATTCTACAGAAACAAAGGCATCACAGTAAGAGCACATAACTTTCTTTGGGTCATCATGAGTCCTTTCAAACTGTGAGGTCCAAGATGCTGTGAACTGTGAAGTCCACTCTGGAAGATTACATCTTGTAAGCGGTGTGGGATGACTGCTCCCTGCTTATATGCCCAGGCGCCCACTCTGTCTGCATCCTGGGTAGACAACAGCTCAGCAGACCTGAGATTTTATTCAGAAAAGATGATCTGATCCAGCAATTTTCTCCCTTTCCTTTTCTTCTCCAGCACTGACTGATTTGTACCAGACAACAAGCCCCTAGGTGTGTAGCAAGAGAGGTAGCCAAGGACAGGACAACTGAAGGACAAGGACTGTGGTACTGGTAAACAAAATGTAAACAGATTAATAGGAAATAAAATAATAATAATTTAGCTCCATTAGCTCCATGTTAGCCTATTGACCACTAGGTCATCTTCAAGCTGTAGTATTCATTAGAACTTCATTTAGTTCTATAAATACAAACGTGTTACAAAGGTATTCAGTGTAAATATGCAGATATATTTCCAAATACCGTGTCTCAAGTCATTATGTATTTGCCCTATATTTTCTTATTTCTCATATGATACTTGGAAAACCTATCTAGTGTTTTCTCTGGAGCTGACAAGTGACATTAGCAAGTCAGTCCTTGTCTCTTTAGACCTCAGCACATTGAATCAGCTTGCAGCTAAGAAAACTATGTCAAAGGATGTCTTACTGCATTTCTTGTTATTTTCCTTTTTAGTAGTAACAACTCTTGAAGGTCATAGGGTTGCCCACTTCATCAAAGCCATGTCAGTCCTAATAGCCAGCCTAATGACATGTGTAAGCTCCAAGGCAATTTGACCAGGCATATTTTGATATTTTAGCACACTGACAAAGCCTTTATATATATGCATTCTTGTACTGAGCATTAAGGTACGTCTAACCAAATCTGCAAAACTAATTCTTGAAACAAGAAGCAAAGTTCACTTTAGTCTGATATGAATTCTGCTAACATTAGGGAAATTAACTTTGTTGATTTCTTCTCTTTCTAGAATATGCTCATTTGTGCTATAAAGATCAGGGTTTTTTTAATGAACAGTTTATTTTATTTGTTCTACTGCTTTCATAAAAAATTCTTGATCACTGTATCTTTCTTTTGTATAGTTTTCAAAGAATCTTAGCTATGTTATATATGCGTAGTTTTAATTGTGTTCTCTGGAAAGTAAGAAGCAAATTGTACTTGAGCTTGTAGGGTGTGCTTGGCAATTCGGACTCCTGCTTCTGCTCTTTGTTCTCACTTAAATCATTCAGTTGTCACTGGCCCTGGGCTCATGCTGCCCTGGCTTCCAGCCGCGAGGCAGGTTTTATTGCAGCACAAACAGGGATTAGTGCTACGTTATACACATTTTCACTCCTGCCCTAATTTTGAACACGCTTTCCAAAGGTGAAAGGTTAGTGGAGTAATTCACTGTGTTGCTCCACTTGACTCTGTCTCCAAAGAATTACTTCGTTTTTATTAACGACAGCAAAGGAGAGCAGCACTGCTGCCGTAAGATCACTGATGGATGCTCTGATGCATTGCACATACCTCATTTTCCACAACAACACTCACAGTATCCTTGCCGTGGTCTTCTAGGAGTTCATTAAGTTACAAACAGGTGACAAGTGGCAAACTGAGGAAATCTGCTAAGGCAAAGTGAGGCTATAAATAAAACCACTCACAAACAATTCATCTTCTCTTAAGCCCTGTAAGAGGAACCTGGGAGTATTAAATTGTTTTATTACATATTCAGAATAGAATGTCTCACCCTGCTCTTGTGTTCAGTTTTCACTGGCTGGGCTTTTTATAACACTAACCCTGTTGCCACTGAAAACAATATAAAAGAATATAACAGGAGACAAAGCATGTATGTTTAAATTAAGTTTAAAGATGTTGTTGGCATGCATCAAGCTGTCAGCATTTGCTATTAGAAAATGGTGTTTAAGTGAATTATTAGTCTCCTTTTTTTCYCTGAACTTTTTTTTTAAGCATAGATTTTGGAATTTATTTCTATTTCTTTTATTAAAACTACACAAATTAGATTCAGAAAGCCTGACTTTCACAGCAAGCGAATGTAGAAACAGCACTGCTGTTTGCACCGAAATAACTAAATGAAATAAAGTAATTGATAGTATTTGAAAATTGAAAAAAAATTTTGGTTACTTTCTCTGGTAACCAAATGCTGCCTGTGTCACTGTATAAGGCTGATTCCAAGGCAGCTATCCTATAGAGAACTAATTCACAGAATGCTTTGATTGCTTTGATTTTTTCTTTAGAAAAAAAGGTATAAGAAGCACTGCCTCCTTTTTTTTTATTTTATTTTATTTTTTTTTTTCGATAGCAATACGACAGTATTTGGAAAAGGGAGGCAGCCTAAGCAGCCAAATAATATGTCATAGACTACAAACTCTTAACTGAAGCTCAAATGACTAAAAATTTGCTTTTTTTAATATTTGTTTTCTACATTCCACACATTGCTTCCAAAGAAAGGAAAGCAGATTTAATTTTTTGTGACTAACATACAGGTAAGAAACATAGAGCCTTTCACTGGGATGCCTGCAGAATAAGACCTTCAACTTTCATCTACCCTTTGGAAATTCCTCCAGCTTAATTCGGCTTCTTCAGTTGCTGGCCAGCTCTTCCATATTCCCCCTGATACAGAACTAAATCTAAACATGGACCAAAAAAAAAAAAAAGTAAATTGTAAATATTTGGCTAAAAGAACTGTGCTATTTTTATAGGTTGTTTTTTTAGTTTTAAAGTTCGGCAGAAATGTTTCAGAGAACCCATTTGTGATCGTATRATAACTGGTCCCATCAGCTGTTTTCTGTTAAAACTGTAAAATTCTGCAATAGAAATATTATATTACTTTATAAAGCTTATAAATATATATGAAAAATACATGCAAACACCCCTAATGTAGATTCTAATCCAAAATGTGTGTCTCTTTAAACATGTTGGCAGTAGTAGTTGGGATTTCATTCCATATCATGCGGCTGATAGAAGAGGCACATTGAAATCGAGCTGTTAAACACACTTGTCTCCATTTTTTTATTTCACTGGAGTATGTTTGCTATATTTTAAAAGAGTATTGAAAAGCCCAAGAGATGAATTCTGCTCTGAAATAGCTATTTGCTGACATAGAAATAGCTGTAAAAATACAAGCAGAGAAAAATACAATATAACAATATATTTTCATTTATTTGGAGGGAAACTTAAGTTTTAAATAAGAATTATAGTTTGTCATGTGAATGATAAAGCAGTATAACTTAGCATTAACATTAAACACAGCCGAAATTTTGTAATGACCGAAGCTCAGCTCATCCAAATCCCCAATGGCATTAACTCCCTAGAATTGCACTGTAAATTTGATTAGTCCTGCAACAGATATGAGACACAAAAATTCTTCCTTATATAGTCATATTAAGTGGCTGCAAAAGAAAATGGCAACTCATCGTATAGTAGCCTTTTTAAGCTTTTTTTTAACCAACATTTTTAAGCTAGGCAGGAACTCCAGCTAGATGAGCTTTCAAAACAACAYGTAAATACATTGTAATTTTATGAATGCTGATATAACAGGAAGATTACATATCTTTTTTTAAAGGTATGAGTTGAGGGAGGATTGAACAACTACACTGATCATACAAAGGATACAATAGCTTTTCTTCATATTTTAGTTCTCYGTATGGCATTTCTTATCTCACTGAGTCTTAGCTTTTGCCTAAACGTTGTAGAGGCCTCTTACAGCTGAAATGCTAGATCTGAGAGTTAAACACTATAAAGAACAATAAATTATAAGATATTAAAGTCATCAGAGCACAACTTCTTTGCTTAGCAGGTAATATGCAACCCACTATCTAGTGCTCCCACAAGTGGGCACAGAGGGTTTGGGCACTGCTGAGCACAGGGTAGGARAGGTGAGAAATGTGCAGACTTTTTGGGTTTCTAGAGCGCGGGAGGCTGGGGTGCCTGTACTTGGGGCCATGTCAGGAGGAGATGTGTGTTGGTGGTGTCACACCACAACAGCTTACATGACAGCCACGTTGAACCTGGAGATATAAGAGGTCCCAAAACATGGCCTTTGAGGTGCAGGGCTCTTCCATCCAGGACACGGAATTGCTACCCTGCCCCTGATCAGCAAGTTAGGAATCAGGGCAAGCCACTTCATCTGTCCTGGGGGACCCCGGAGCTGGAGGGAAGCAGTAGTTCAGATGCACCATTGCAAGTCCTGCACAGGAGAGCGTTAGGCAGCAGCCAGGAGAACTAATCTCCCAGTCAGCGGAGATTAACTGCTCTGATGGTCTGAGTTATCTGCAGAACCAGTCACTGGTCTCCGCAACGCTTGCCCTGCTTGCTTCCATATGGTCCTGCTTTTCTGTATGAGTGACCCAGCCCAGGAGGAAGGAGCTACTACGTTAGGTAATAACAAAATTGCCCTGCGTGCAAGTAGGAAAAAGAACAGGAACCCTGTCTGAGCCCCACAATATGGTCCATGCTCAATGTTTGCAGGATTAGGATCCTACTTACCTTTACTCATGGTTGATATATATTCACTGCTTTAAAAGTTCATGTTTCAGGGAATATTGTTGCCTGGACTTGTATATGCAGGTGTTATTTATGGCACCTGTGGCTTTTGTGCATGTGAAACATAGCTTAGTTTTGCTGTTTGTTATTAATCTATTGTGGTTTTAACTTCATTTATTTCATTAAGTTATTCYGATAATACATTTTTGGCATAGCTTTATATTCCGATCCTCTGCTTTTCCTTGTTGTTTGGACACAGTCCCATTTGGAGTGAATTTCTAAAATGAAGTGTGATTCACTGATGAATCACAATACTGCTAAAAAACAGAAGAAAAAGTAAGAGTGATTTATTAGTTATGGAAACAAATCTCTAACAAGAAGAATAAAACCACAGGTATATACAAATGCAAAATAAGAAACAGCTTTACAGTAATGAGAAATGGAAACATGGGAAAAGTACAGTTATATATTTTGAGCTTCAGTGATCCTTTTTATTTTTAATTGGATACTTAATGCAGCAGTTCTTTTATAAATACTTACTTGGCCCTACTAATGGAGATTTCAGAATATTCATTTTACTGTGCAGCCCAGCTGAGAATCAGGTTATGCTCAGCCACTCACAGCCTTGAACAGGGGAGGAAATGGGAACTGTTTGTTTTTCCTCTTATTTAGCATTTCGTAGGACTGGGAGGCTAGGGCCAAGGCTCATGCCATATCTTTAGCATATTATTATTATTGAGAATTAAATCTTTGTTTAATCAGATTTGGTTTAGGTGATAATTCTCATGCTATGCATGAGCTGCGTGGAGCTGGTGACTCAAAGTTTTGAGAGATTTTTCTCCTTGTGCCTACAATCCTGCTCCGTCCTCCAACACAGCCTGAAGCCGGCAGATGCAAAAAGAGACAATTTATATTCTGGATTTTACACACTTTCCTTGTGTCTCCGGTGCAAATGCATCATGCTGGATGAAATTGGCCACTGTGCCAATATTTGGATCATTTTAATCAAAAATTAATGAAAATTAAGGGCACTAAGGMAGAGAAACTCACACTTAAGTAACTTTCATGAGGTAACATTACAGCTTCATAGAAGAGTAAAGATTAATTCTGAGGCCTTTTGGGCATCAGCGTGGTGCTTCTCTGCTGTGTCCCATCTCCCTCTCTTAGCTCAAGAGAGGTCCCATGGCTTCCCTTGCACCAGAGGCAAGTCTGTCATCCCTTGGGCCTCAATGTTTCACCAGTTGCAGCAAGTATTTCCCCAGTCCCCCAAACACCCCAGTAACCATCTGCTGAGACCAACTCATTCTCCCCTCACAGCTTTGGCTGTAGAGATCCCAGACATGTTGCCAGCACCTGCTAGAAGTCACCTAGCACAAACTCTTGCAAGGAGTGGTCTCCATAGAAGCAATATGAAGGCTGCTTTGGTACTGGGAAATATTTCCTCCTCCTGAGCCATTCTGACTTTCCAGCCAAAGCATTTGTGCCTTCTCCTAGTTTTATGGCTTCACAGGAACTGTTAAAATAAACTAGCTTTTCAAACACCCCTTAAAGAGTTCTTATTAAAGTCATCATACATTACTGAGTATTTAGACGTCACAGCTCAAAGCCCTGTGACAGAGATAGGAAATAGTTCAGTCCTTTTGGCAAGAGCCGTTTTTCTTCTCCTTCAGTTCRCAGCTTTGCCAAAACATGGTTTTGTTCTTTATTTAATACTGTTGTAATTAAGTAAATTTATAGACAAATTGCCAATTTGTAAAGAACAATACACTGGGAGTAACAAAAGGTTTGGACACTGCTCACACTGAGACAGAGAAGTATTTCTCCTCGCTCCTGAATTCCTCCTTTGCTCAGGCAGATGCTGATGGAGAAGGGCACTAATTTCAGGGAAGCACCCTGAGATGATACCAAATCCCAGATCACTCTCTTGGTGGGAATCACCTGCAACAAGTGCTGTATGGGCATCTAATGTCTTGCAGGTAGTTCTTCTCCAACATTACTCCAGTCAYGAAGAACAACTTTCCCTGCAAGTATCAGTAGACAGTTAGCTTTCTATTTGTGCCAAACAAAATCCTTCCAGTAATCCCCTATGTATTTCTTCTCTTTGTCTGAGAAGATAAAGGTGATACTCTTTCTATTCTGAAACTTTTAAAATAGATCGTAGATTAGATATACCTCTTTGACAGTCATGCATGTAAAAATAGTAAAGTCCATGCCTCAATGATCTCCTCTGGATATATTAAGATATTAAAGTTAAGCACATGCAGTGTTTGCAGGGCTGAAACTATGGGGACTTAGTGCACCACGTTCACAGTGATTGCTCGCCTTACTAATTTAKAAGTTTCAAATTTAGGATTCAAACCACAGGATCAGGAAAATATGTTCAATACAGAGCAAARGATTTTTTTCACTAGATATGATTTACTAACATTCACTAATGTTGGCAGTAAGACAATGAATTGATTTTTGGCTGAGCAAATGTATTTATGCTATCGTACACCCTAACCATCAAACAAACAAAAAAGCCTAGAGCCATTCTGCTTTGCAGAAGGCCTCATGTCTAGCCCAGGAGGGTCTCAATGGTTGATTATGCTGTAGAATCACAACACTGAGATTACAGATACGCTGTGGAAGTTTGATATTCATGTTGTTCAATGGCACCATCTTGAGTCAACTGCAAAACTAATTATTTTGGGCTCTAATAAGAATTCGTGTTCCTCTAGCCTTTGAAAGGAATTAAAAAAAMATCAGTACTATTGCATGGTATGTGATACAATCTCAAGAAATTTGCTATTTCAGGAGAAGTACCAAGAGTATGGGCCTACCAAAAAGGGACAAAAATCCATACATTTTGTCTATTTTAAACTGAGAAGATATTGTTGTTTGAAAGAGAAAAATCTTGATTACACTTAGTCCTTTCTGGAAAAGTCTCTTTTTTTTTTTTCCCCTTAGAGAGCCCTTTTTTTCCCCTAACTGATCTTGCTTAATTATTTGAGATTTGCAGATTACTAATAATGCAAAAATACTGTTTATATTATTTCTTCTTCATATTCTTCATATTATTCTTCAATTCTTCATATTATTTTTTCATATTATTTCTTCTTTTTGGAAGTTCAGAAGTACCATGACAGAAACAAATCATACAGTATTCTGTCCATATTCATGCATATTCTATCTCAGAAAAGCCTCTTAAATCAAATACTAATTACAAAAGTTTGTAATTAACTTCTGTTGCTTTGAAAATTGTACTCACCGCCTGAAATCCTGGTCTTTCTTTATACTTTAAAAGTAGTCATAAAACCCATTTAACCTGATAATAGGATTAGAGCCTATACTCTTTTTARGTGGTAGTAATAGTATAGATACTTTTTTTTACGTGATAGTAGTGTAGATCTAATGTTTTAAAGAAATGCTTATTCCTATCATGTATAAGTCTCTCTGTCACTTTTATATCAGAATAAAATTATTGGAAATTTTGTTTAAAATCTAAAAAAAAAAAAGCTTTACTTATAAACTAACTAATAATTTACAGTTAATTGTCCAGTCAACTCCTTCTCATCTATTTTATTTCTTCCATTGTGCATGCTGACTTGCAGAATGCAAATAGCACTTTATTCTTACAGATAAACCTAACAGAACTTCCTCAATGAGTATTTCATGGTTTGTGTTTCCTTTTCAGCTGACCCCCTGGTTGGAAGTATTGCCACTCAGTATATGACTAACAGAGCAGAGCATGACAGAATGGCCAGACAGTGGACCAAGCGATACGCGACATAGGAATCTCCTCTAGAATATGCTGGACCTGTGCAAGCACATTCACTAAGTGCATCAATAGCCCTTCCCTTCATTCTTATTTTTTATTAAATTTTGAACCATTTTGTGACAAAAGGTTGTCCTTACTTTCCTTTTTTATTTTTATTTTTATTTTTATTTGTTTTGTTTTGTTCTGTTAACTTGAAAGCTGTTTCCCTCAAGTGTAGACAGGGAATTCTGGTTATCAGTGCAAAGAATGTTGGATCTGTAATAGTATAGAGCTTTGTCACAAAGCTTTGTATTAATGTGTGTTTTTTTTTTCTTTCATGTGGTTTTGGGGAAAACAAACAAATTCAGAATTATATCTCGTTTCTACTTAAATGTAGTGTTTAGGGTTATTTTTTTGTACTGAAGTCTTTAATGGTGGGTGCATGCTACTGGGAACAAGTTTTGTATAAAAGCTTAAAATCAAGAATCACTGTGCATTACTAAGACTGTGTTTATCACTAGCCTTCTGTTTCCCACACAAAAGGCTATTGCGTTGAACAAATTAATATGTATTTTGATTTACTTAAAAAAAAAGTGCTTGTAAATTTCTTAGGGACCTGCCACTTTTGACTGTGGATCAGTTGATGTACACTTGTATTATTAAAGCACTCAATAAAACACTGTGGCTGATAAATGCACTTTTTGCAAGACAGTGCTTTTGCGTTTATGCAGGATAGACTGCATAGTTCTGTGTGCAGTTGTCCTGACATAATACATCTGCAGGTTAGGCGACTATTTTTAGACCTGAACTATTCATTTCTTCTCAACAATACATTTCTTAACAGTGAATTCTTCAATGTGTACATCTTTCATATATAAACATCTTCTGAATTTCTTTTACAAGCTGGTGCTCAGATATTATGGAGACTCTTTCTRCATCTTTTATACTGTAGCTTCACTATATCCATTTTGTTATATTTAAAAGTTGACTTTAAAAATATCCTTACAATGAAAGCAGAATATGGGATGATGATTTTATTCAGTAGGCCTGATTTTGCCTTTCTCCAACATTTTTATTTGTAAAAGGAACTGTTATTAAAAAAAAAAAAAAAAAAGATGTTTTTTGATGGAAAATTGAGCCCATTGCACCAATCATTCCCAGCACGTTCAATGGCAAGGGTATTTCTATTCAGATTTGACCTTCAGGCTAATTTTAGATATGCAGCCATAGAAGGAAAACTACTTGGCTAAGGAAATGTGTGGGTGTTGTGATTTGGAAAATATATACTGTGATGCTGATATTTAAATGTTCTTTGTGTTGCAAAGACATACTGGAAAATCTCTGTCTCATATAATTAAATGTTACAAATGCTGTATACAGTGGTTGCCTACCCTCTCCCTCTCTCCTTGTTCTCTTATGTTTAGTAAGTGAAAATTTTGAAAAGTTGCACTAAAATGGAGACAGCATATAGAGGGAGACCAAATCCAACCCAACTCCAGCTGCCCTGAAAACTATGAAAAGTCAATATGATCTCATAGGTGCCCTGTGCCAACCACTTCACTGCTCAGTTTTTCCAGGCTCTTTTGTTTTTCCCTCAGCTGTTCGCTGATAATGGAACAACCCACCTCAGCTCATGGAAGAGGTGTCCTCTTCATGCAGAGAAGCTGGAGACAGTAGCTTTGTCACAGACAGTATGCACACACTGCTCTAGGAACCCCGAGGATCTCAAAAAAAATGACTGTTTTGACCAAAGTAGTTGGAGAGCTTTCTGTGTCTGAAGAAGCCAACTGGTTAACGACGTGGCCATATAACATTTTGAGGCCAGCAGATCCCAAATACTGATGAGAAAGAACAATAATATTTTTGAAAAATAAAAACAGTCCACATCACCCCTCAAGTGCACCAAAGCCCAGACTCAACTCATTCAGAACACTTTTAAAGGGACAATTATTATAAGTGTTTCCTTCAGAAGTTGCTTCCACCGTATAAAGAACTCCCACAGTTGAAGGGAACCTACCCATTGAAAAAAAATACCACAAACAAACCATATCTTGCCCAGTAGAGTAATGGCATAACTTCCTTTATCCCAACTGCTAAAGAAGAGATTTATATCATGAAGGATCTGTATCCCTCGAGACAACAATTATTATCCAGTTTCAGATATTTCTCATGAACTGCTTTAAGTGCCTGCCATACTGCAGGCTTTATTTACACTCAGCTGAACAGAATGCATTAATTTCCCAGCTATAGTTCCCAGAAACATGAACAAACATTTTAAATCTGTTTAAAAAGAAAGTCTTTAATTTCCACTATCATCTACTCTTTATTTTCTTGCCAAAAAAAAAAAAAAAAAAAGCAATAGAACTAGACAAGCCTATTCTATCACTAATGAAAGCATAACTGGAAGACAGATGAGGTAACTTAGAGGAGAAGCACAGACTTATTAATAAATGTCTATTCTACGGCTATCTAAGGCTAGCTGTCTTACTGATCAAAGCTGTGCAGTTTGAAACTACAAGTGAGTTGCCCTCTGTATGAAACTAAACAGTGGCTTCATCACAGATAATATAAAACTGCTAATTTTAAGAACCATAGGGATCTGAAAGAAATAATCAGAAAGGATCAATCCATTTTTTTAAAGCAGATGCAGAGTCTTCTGGTGTCTGCAGATGGCAAATGTTTGCAAGTCTGGCCTTAAAACATTCTCCTGTATTTGCAGATCTGCTCTATTTGCTTCTTGAATAATTCTTTTTCTTCATCTGCTAAACCTGGGAAGTCTGAAGAATTATTGGAAATCTGCTGTTGTCACTGAGAAGTGGTCTGTTCCCAACAGAATTCAGTCTGCCAGCAGAGCTTCTCTGACCAATCGGGATAGTCTCTGTTTTCTTTTACATTTAGAAAATATTTTGCATTATGCAGTCCTGGCTTTGCCCTTCAAAATCTTTATAAATTTAACTGATTCACATTTTCTCTGGCACCGAATCATCTCATTTCTAACTTAGAGATAGTGAAGTTCACATGCTGTCCTCCTGTATCTGGATATGAAGAGCATTCTAATGACCTTGTAACACATCCTGTAACACAACACATTGTAAAATATCTATCCAGTTAGCTGTCCTAAAATAGCCTATAGAGGCATTCACTTGGTCAAATCTCAGTATTTTAGAGGGGTCCAAACCTTCCTTTTTGTTCTATAAAGACAGTTTTTCCAACAGCAACTGCAGTATCAAGAAAACACGTATTTAGTTTCCAGTAGCCTCTGCTAAATGTCACTGTCCCGAACACTTTTGAGTTCAACTCAGACCAGGCAGAAATCAGGTAAATCTCCAGACTGTACTTACTCATTCAGTAATCAGAGAAGTGGCTTTCATATTCTGAAACCGACTGAATGATTCTCTTACCAGAAAATTATAGAGCAATATATATTAAATGCCCCAAATCATCCTGTAACATGCCATTTTCAGAGGCTACTTAATGAGTGAATTTTAGTGGCTCGTAACCCTTTTGCTTAGCATGCACCATGGATCATTGCAGCCAAACAGTTAAAAATCCATTAAAAGAGCTGCTGTGCTATTCCTTCCATAGGACAGGAATAATTCCTATTGAAAGATTTTTATGCAACTTTTCGTACTGTGAGCCAGAGATAGGTATTCAGTGATAGACATTTCATTTCCAAACAACAGGCATCAGCTGTTGCAGGAGACAACAAGCRTCCCTTCTTCCCTGCTGACCTGTGCATGGACACCATGTATGTATAAAACATCAGAGGTGCCCAGCCCTACAGTCCCCAGAGATGGGCCCCTCTGCCAGGTCCTCAGCCTTTAAAATGCTATGTCTGCAACATCAGCTTTCTTGGATACCAGCTACCTCCCAACAGCAGTCCTCCATAACCTGGAGGCCCATGTTGTGGGTGTAGTGCATGATGTAGGTCATTATTGCAGCGCAAGGGACCAGAGCCAGGTCCCTCAGGTATCATGCTCCCTATCAAACCGTCTGGCTTATCATTGTCATTAATCCCTTCGAGTTACTCCTCTTTCTCACTCATCTTTTCCTTCACACTGTCTGCTTCGCTCTTGAACTGATTCATTACTCCCAGCAAAAGGCTATCCTAGATATTGATCCCAGCTCACATAGCTCTTCCTGACGTTGCTTGAGTGTAATAATTTCTTCCTCCTAAGAATATGCCTGGAAGGTGCCCCTGGCTCCTCTCCCTTGACGGAGGCAATGCCTACMATGGGAACTGGAACTGTGAAGATGCCCTGTGATGATTCAGACAGTGCAGCAACTCCCTATTACTCCAACCCCAGCACTATCCTAGGATCTCCTTTTCTCCTTTCCAATTCTGACAATTTTCTCTAAAGTCAGATATTTTGCACCAGTTCCAGTGCACTTGCTATATTTTTTTTTTTAATTTGGACACACTAAAACAAGGATTTAAAGTAAAACATCTGTCACCTTCAAAGTCACGACTGACTAGCCTTGATAGCTATGATTCCTGTAGAGCCACTTRAGCTACTGATTTGCCTTCCTCAGTTTCTACTCTTTTCCATTTCCTTTCACTTTTATCCTTTCTGCCACCATATCAGCACATTATCTTGAAACTTCCTTTTTCCCCCTCCCTTCACTTCAGTCATGATTGTTCTTTTCTATGTCACATAACACTGGGCCTTCCACAGCTACTTGAAATCTCAAAATCCCAAATTTTGTAGGTCTCAGAAGGAAAAAAAAAAAAAAAAACCTTTAAAGCTTTGCATGAATTGACTACTTCCTCGTTGTGCAATTCCAGGCACAACTTACGTATTAAATCACTTCTCCCACACATGTCATTGTCACTAACAAAATCCATGCTGCCATACCTTCTTAGCATGGGATCCATATGCAAATGCCTTTCCACAGCTCACATGGTCTGCAGAACCAGTGTACAGCTGCTTAGGCACCCACCACAGCCTCACTCAGGTCACAACAGGGATATATTTGGGGACCRTCATTTAACAGGAAGAGTTTCATGATGCCCCTAAATCCATCTGCACCCTAATTCAATCATGAACTTTAGTGAGGAGCTGCAGCACTTTAGGGTAATAAAGAGGGCAAAGGAAAACATCCCTTTTAAGTCTACTTCAGTTGTGAAAAAAAGTAGCTACAAGTTGAAGGAAGGCTGAAATAAAGACAAGGCTTCTAAACCATCCTAATCCCTTGCTGGTCTCAAATCACGAAAAAAAAATCCACACTTTACCATCAAAATAAAAGTTGCATTTGAATTCTTAGATTATGCAAAACTAATTCAAAGAGGAAACATCACTGGTGGGACAGCCACATCACCSGCTTCCTAGAAAACCTTTTCTAGGGAAAGGCTTCCCCTGTGAAGAGCTTACTGACAGCCTCATGGTGCCCCACTCCCTTTGGGGCACAGGCAGGCCCTTTGGAACATCCCTTGGGGGTGGAAACAAGCCCTTCAGGTCACTCCTTATTGTCACTGCTTCTCAGATACACTCACTCGCAACAGGCATTTGTTGCTGAGGATTCAGTGCCAGGATCTCCCTTTGTGCAGCTGAGGACCTTGAGGTCAAGAAAAACAATGGGTCACACTTCGGTTTTCTATGAAATGCTGCTTTTCTCTCCAGTTGACTCATAGCCTTTGTAAGCCCCTCAATGGAGTCTCTTAGCATAAATGGAGCTCCCACCACATAGATATCCAAACAGCCCCTCTCCTTTCCCAACCTGCTATAGAAGGGCAAGGTAAGTGCGTTTGCCCACCACACTTCTGCTACACCTTGCCCTGCAGCAGAGCTTAGCTGTGTGCTAAGCCACAGACAAGCTGCTCTGTTTATATTCCGTGATCTCTAAAATTCTGCTTTGCCAGCAATTGCTACTGAGAACCTGCAAACTTTTTCCTTCTCTCTTCCTTTGGACCTCGTGTGCTCTGGTCACACATCCCTATGATGTATAGGATATAGGGATCCTTCTCTGCTGCTCCCCAGCCCTCAACTCTACTTCTTCGCTGCAGCCGCAGCCCCCTTGTCAAGCCWGCTGTGGACACCAAACCACCGGGTCCCGTGCCTGGCTCTCCCGAACAGCAGACACGTCCCGCCACGACGTGCGGACACGGCACCGGAGACGGGGGAGCCTGCCCAGCACCTGCGACTGCAGCCGCTTGACAAAAGGAGGAAGTGAAAACAGTGTGTGCTCAGTCCTGTGAGAGAGCAGCTAAGGCCTTCGCTGCTCAGCGGTTGCACCARCGTGACATCTATCTGCAGAGCTTAGGGTCTTGGGGTTCGTAGCAGCGCTGTTTGATTGTCTTTTAGGAGGAGTATAAGAAGCAACAAAAACAGTTTGTATTAAATGTCCTCTATGTTACTTAATAAATAGAGTGCAACTTAAAAAAAAAAAAATCTGTGTGCAGTGGGAATTTTATCATCTTTCACACAGGAAAAGAATTCTGTGAATTAAAGTCTCTACCACTTCCTGTTCTGCTTCATGATTTATTGTTCACCCGGTGCCATTTGCTACAGTACTAAAAGGAGATGTTCCTGAAGTACTCACAGTTTAAATCCCTATTGCAAAGCAGGAGAGAATAATCAAAGTGTACTCTATCATTTCAAAGTAATCTAATCAGGAGGGCTTATGGAAATATTTATACACATACATTTTTATGATAATTTAGTAATTCATAAGCTTAAAGAAAAATCTTTCTCCTGTTTCATAATATACAGCAGAGGCCTTGAAATAATGTATTTATTACCAGTTTATCTATTCAAAATAAATATGGAGCTGAATAATCTTACACAGAAGTTTTCTGGTGTAAGAACAAGACTGCTACTTGTGTAATGTATTACTACGTGGATTTAATTATCTAAAAAAATAAAACCATCTATGACCTTTTTCTCTGAATTTATTTAAAACATTGAGAAATGTCTGCAAACAACAACAACAAAAAGACAGTAGCCACTTGGGTCCTGCTAATRTTCTGGATAAAACTGAAAGGTGAGAGGTACAATGACAAAGTCTTAAGTTTCACATAGTACTGCTGAAACTCTGGAGGGAGAAGAACAAGAAATGCAGTCAAACCCTGAGTGGAACTGAAAAAAAGGAGGAACTTAGAGGAACTAAAAAAAAATTAATTAAGAAATAAACATTACCCTCATAGGCTACACATTTCCTCCAATCTTCTCTATATATCCTGTAGCATCCCCTGTAGCTCAATATGTCCTCTGTGAGTTGCAGTGTGCTCAAGAGTTTTAGCCAAGCACATGAAGATTCCCCTCTGCCAGCCCTGCCAGCTCTGTACAGCTCTCACTCCACAGCAGGCTGACATCGGGAAGGGAGACATGCAACCTCAGGAAGTGAGCTGGCTAAATCCCACAGCCAAGAGAAATTTTGTGCCTTTTTTTTTTTTTCTTATTCTTGGTCCCCAAAGTGGAGGGGACTTTGGCCACCTCCTGCTGTGAGGCTGTGTGCAGTCTCCACAGAGCTTCTATACTGCCGCACTGAGAATGTGTGACAGGACGTCTGCCTTCCCTGTTGACCCTGACCATCAAAATCAAGCCAGGAAAAAACAACCCTGATCTTCATTTTTTTTTATACAAAGCCAGAAATTCCCCAGTTTAGCTGCGTCTCTGGGAAAACAGTAACATCTCTGGGGTATTCAAATTCAAAGTAATGCTGAACCAAAAGGACTTTTCCAGAATTTGGAATTTTCCAGAATTTGCAGCACCACTTAATACCCTCATCATAGCCTGAGGGACTGTTAGCCTTGAGGAACACTATTAGGAACATATTTGTAGAGTGGATTTTTTTTTTTTTTTTTCGTGTTGAGGTATTTTGTCTTTTTCAAAAATTATGACATGGCCTGTCTCCTCAGGTTCTTCCTTGCATTTCCTCTTCCCATCTGTCCTGCTTCTCACAGTAGTGAGCAAAGAGGAAGCCTGCAGTGAAGGACTAGTCATCCCCCCAGGGGGGTGCTCCTGGCACCCATCCGGCCAAGCCTGGGAGTCCTCACTGCGCACAGCGGTGATCTAGAGGAGACATTTTGGCAAAGCACGGGGAGATGTAATCTTAGTAGCAAGAAAAACATTGAAGAACAGGAAGTTTCCTTCCTCAAGAGCCTGCCAAATGAGTGYATAACGACTGCACAGCAGCGTGAGCCGAGGCGCCACGCCACACTTGCCCAGATGGCAGGATCTGATTTGCAAAGGACATGCTCCATCGTTTCTTAGATTATAATGAGCTAATGGATGCATGTATTTGAAAGTACATTGCTGCACGCGTGTATTTGGAAGGATAATGCTGTAGGTGCTCTTATTTATAAATCTATGTTTGTTTTAGTCCATGGTTATGAGTTGTCCCTCAGGAGACGCTCAGGGCTTCTGCAGGTGGATGGATGGACACGAGGACATGACTTTGTGTTTGCAGCAGGTGATGGCAGTGGGGTGAGACCACTGCCAAGGCCAGTGCCTCTATCTTTCAGGCCTCCCTCCCTTCCTACCACTGAGGGAAAAGGGAAAAGGGGGAAAAGTCAACGGAAGWTGCTTCTGCAAATCTGATGTACCTAAACTTGTGCAAATGAACTGATTCAGGACCAAAATGTCACCTTACTGTCACAAATGAGCTCACCAAAACGTAAAGACATTTCTTCATGTGGAGCACAGCACTACTTTGACAGGATCAGGATGACCCACTTTCCCTAGAGATGTAGTGCACAACTCTGAAATCTGTGAGTTCACCGAGTGCCACTGGGACAGCCAAAAAGGCAAAAAGCAAAGCAGGCTGAGTATTACTCTTCCTCTCCTAGCTGTTAGTTGTTGCGTCTGCAATGTTGCCACCTCACTCCGGCCCACAGCAGAAGGCAAGACTGGCATTTTCATTCCTACTTCAAGGATGAATGAAAAAAATATTTACATTAAAACAAAACAGTCAATAATTTTCCAGGAGTGGCTCATAGTATCAATTTCTTCCCTTACTGCGTACAGTGGCTTTCACACTGCTCCACCATGCATAAACAAAAGGGACTGTGCCCAAAGGTCCAGGCAAGGGTCTCAAGACACCCTGTAGGCGGTTAAATTCATGTACTGTGAATCAGGCATCGTGTCTACATCAGTGTGATTGCTCTTCATCCATAATGATCAGTATATGAAGACTTCATTTCAAGACAAAGGCCTTTTATATGGTAGAGTTTTGCCTGGAGGAACATTTCAGCGGCATTTTGTATAAAGTTTGATAGGAATTTTAGCAGAAAAAAATGGTTAATAAATATATTTATCTGTATCACAATCTCCAAATATTTATGCACATAACTATATTTCTCATGTGTATTTGAGATCTCAGTAGTGAATCTGGCCAAATGTAGTTGGCCAAACCACTTTTTCTCTAGGGTATTGTTTTTCCTGTGTATGAATTCGGTTTTAAAGTCATTTGCCTGTTAAGATGCCTTCCCTCACTATGGGTCTGCTTTATTTTCGTAGAAGTTCTTATAAACAGTCCTCCACAGATTTGCCACTGAAGTGTTGCAGCACTGGGAAACTGAATATAAAACAGAGTATAAACCTAAATGAAATTGCCTTATAGGAATTGATTTTTATTGTCTGAGCTGATGGAAATACAGAATGCCAAAAGCATACTGAAAAGTAAATTCAATTAAGTGCTGGTAATCTGAGGTGTCATTAGTAACATAAGCAAAGAAGTGTTTTGATTTACTACGTGTTATTTTCGGTTTGGCACTGTTGCCAGGAGAGAGAAATCTTATAGTTGAGCAGGAGGGAGCTGAGTAGTTTCTCAGCTGCTTGTTCTCAAGTGTTGATTGCCACCACACTCAGCTGTGGAGGTGGGAGAGTGAGAGGGGAATGGGAATGGACTGGATATATCCTGTGCTAATTGAGTCCTTAATAAGGTACTACCAGAAAGGTGGGGGTGTTGGAGCTGGAGAGTAAGGGCAGCATGGCCTTCAGCTGCAGGGAGCTGATTGAAGAGCAGGGTTTCCTTTTTATTTTGGGGGACTTTGGTGGTAAGAAGTTTTTATTATCATTTCTTTAGATTTATTTATTTTCTTTAGATTAGCTTTCTGAGCTGGCAGTGTTTGGGATGTGCATTTAGGTGGTGATGTCAGTGGTGACTACGTGCCTGCCCCTCGGGGGTGAGGGTAGAGGGCTTAAAGGGAAGGAGCAGCTTCTGCCTTTCTGCAGCTGCCTGAGCTGCAGCAAAGCTGGTGGCACGGGCACCTTGCTGAGAGCTGGAAGCTGTATATACAGTAATGATATCACAGGCTTGGTGGCTCAGCGCTTGCCTTGGGTTTCCTTGTGCAGTCCCTGACTGCAGCCTGTGCCTCCCTGGTGCTGTGCTCYTCTTTCCTCTGCTGCAGGGCTGTTCTGCAGCCCTGCCATGAGTTCTGAGTGCTGTTTTTTCTTTTTTTCCCCTCTGACAATTTTCTTATTCTCCTCACACATGCACTTTTATTTACTGCTTCATTCCCTCATGCAGCTCTGCTAGGAGCTAGTTTATTGCTTGCTTTCAGCTTTGCTTTGTATTTGTCTGGGAAGCAACTTATTGGGTACACCAGTGTTACTAATCCCTTATGTTGTGGAGGGGGAGGAAAAAAAAACACTTCTTAAAATGTCTAATTTTTTTMCCCAAGATAAAAGCTGTTTTGCTCTAGCAGCTGAGGCCTTGGGAGGTGTGTTGGTTGTTGTATGACAATTGATAAAACTGTAGGATGTGCTTTCTGCTTCAGGTGAAAGCTTGTGGTAAATGGGAGGGATCTATATGCAGCTGAGGTACATCCCCAAAGAATGAGGTGCCAGGAAAATAGTGTAGTTTTTTACCCTGAATTAAAATATAGAACTAACACCTTAAGATGATGGTGGCCTTGAATCAACTTTGACTGTTGTATAAATCATCTGCTGACTCAACTTCTCACACTCAATTACTGTGAACACATTGGGGTATAAAACACTGACTCTGCTGTCAATCATGAACAGCTTTATTTTCCAATCTCTTCCATGTGTGTCATATTTGCCTTCTTTTTAAGTCCAAGAAGAAATTAAGTGGTCTCCACACTTTGGCATTCATTGCTGTTATGGAAGTGTGTGTGTATATATATATTCTTATGTTGGTCTCTGTTATTGTTGTTTTACCTTTGGGCAGGGTTAAAGAAAGAGTTGCTTTGGATAATACTAGGAAAGGCATCCTTTTGAAGAACTCTTGGCATGCAGTGAAATCTTCCAGGCCAAGCAGTAAAAGCTGCCAAGGTGAAGCAAGTGATAATGTAGTATTAATGAACTGTATCATACRACTTTAATAGGTGATGCTGGCTACCAGGCCTATTTACACTATGGAAATATCTGCATGTGATATTTCTGTCTTGGAGAAGGTGATTACTCACTCTCTTTCTCTCCATATACTGTCTCCACAGCGAGTTAGTTGGGCATTGCTCCAAAGTATTGATTTCCCCAACTCCTCCACCCCACTTTCTGAAAACARCTTTCAAATATGATGAGAATCAAATGAAGTTGATTAAAAATATTAATCTCTGGGAGTTTAACATTATTCCTGCTAAAGTCAAAGAAAGCTTTAAAACTTAATTGGGGAATAGAAGGGACTGATTTCATAAATCTTGGGTTGCCAGTATATTAGCTAGCTCTGCTCMAGTTTGGCCTTTTCATAACTGACCTCTGAGCTCTGCTATTAAATGAGGTTATGGAGAGAGTTACAAAGTGGCAATAGTAATAATAAGCAAACAAGACCTTATTTGCCTCATGTGAAGCACAGAGGTGATTTAAAAAGTAGGTTCATTTGGGCTGGGTAGAGTGTGTTGGTCAACCCTTCTTAGTGCAAATAGAGTGCAAATAGACCAGAGAGGTTGAGAGCTGGAACTGTCTACRTCTTCCAAAGGGCAAAGCAAAACACACTCTGACCTAAACTAGCTAGCTCAGTGGGAAATCTCCTTAAAGACAAGAACTCATCCTCTGTCTTCCAGTCCCTTAGACATGACACCAATGTCCTTTTCAGAAGGCTTACTTCTGTCTGTTCAGCATGGGTTCCTCATTCACTCTGTGTTAAGCAATAATTTTCTTTCAGTTTAATTAAAATACTTCCGGCTGCTATGATGCCACTGAGCGTATCTTTAATTATCCTGCCAGTTCACAGGTCTTTAGCCCTGTAGGCACAGTGGTCAGACTGAATTTGTAAATGAGGGGAAAAAAATGATGAGAACAAATCCTTAGGGTATTTCAGCGGCTCATAAAATCTGCGAGGAACAGAGGAAACAATGCAAAGGTGATAAACTTTGAAAAAGGAGAAAGATCAGCAATTATAGGCTCTGATCTTGCAGAATGGTCTTTTCTGTCAGCATTATAGGAATTTGTCCATCTGTTGTTTTACCCTGAGTCCTGCTGGAAAGCCCTATGGCCCTGCTCTGGCTGGTTTATTCAARCTGTGTGGATTATGAGTGTTTTTGTGCTTGTTTGCTTGTTTTTGTTTGCTATTATTGAGAGTCTGCTGTGGTTTTTTTTTGTTTGTTTGTTTTTTTATGTCACTCTATGCCACACCCTGTCTTTGTTAAACAGGGAATCTTTTTGCTCTTTCATACTTTTCACAAGTTTCCTTGGTCATTTGTTCTGTGCCACACAACATGCCCATTGGTTTACTTTCTCTTTGATAATCATGTGCTGTTTCTCCCATYCTTGGAGTATTTGACAGTACTGGTTTGCATGAAGCTGACGTAGCGGGATGCTGTAGTCTATATATTCTGGTGGAGCACACCACTTCCTCTGCTCATTTCCTCTCTTCTACCACATTGTCATAAGCTGTAATATATGATAATGCACATGAGGTGGCATTTCTATTTATAGATGCAGACAGCTATACAAAGCGTGGAAAATATAGCACTACATAATGTGTGCAGGAAAAAATCATTATAGATGATATCCTCATATCTAGTAGCAGAAAACTATGTCATGAGACACTTGTAAATTGACCCAAGGGTACCCTGTGGGAAGTCTCAGTTATCTTCATGCTGTATATTTTTGCCTTTTTTTCCTCCATTTGTTTTTTATTCTAGCTACTCAGTATCTACATTGTGTTTTGGAATTTCCTTTAAATTGACCTAATGTCCTCCACTTAAAAAGCTGACTTAGTCCATGATAACCTTTTAAATTAGAGCTGCTAGAGTTAGTGTTTATGATGCAGTACAAGGAGGAGTGGCTGAAATTGCCCTTGCAGAGGCCTAGCACTCCTGTTGGGATGGCTGCTGCCATGTGTGGCTGGCTGGCTTCAATGTAAAGCTTTGTTTGAGGTTCTCTATGCCCAGCCTTATGTTTTTATGGATTCAAAATACATGCAGAAGCCACAGGGTGCAGCTTGACAACACCACTTAGCTGATCTAATTGTGCCCTGGTGTTGAGAAAGAAGCATTTCTTCTCACTTTMAGGTGGGCATTTCCATGCTGGTAACGAGCCTTGTTGATTCAATTTACTGACTTTGCAGAAACTAACTGTGCTTGGAGGTAGGAGGGTCAGGTGAGGCTTCACATAACACTTCCAGAGCTGSGATTAAACAGTGTGGTTGGAGACAGAGGGAACAGGATCTGTGTTTAGCAGCCATGAACTGCCAGATCCCTGAATTTACTTCTGTCCTGCTCATCGTCATGAGTCCACAGACTCTGCTGTCTACATCCACCCCTTGTCCTGACTCTAGAGTTCCCCTGACCTTAGGATGAGTCACTTCAGCAGGCTACGCTGGCAGAGAATGGATGWCTGCTTGGGTGTTGAGGGTGTGTTCCTGGCTTGCCTTCTGGAGCTGCTCAGCATGGGGTTAGTGCTGAGGCTGGCATGGAGGAGACAGTGAATGTGCAACCAGGGGTGGGAAGGAGGGTGGGATTGCAGCAGAAAGCAATTAACTTAGTTTAAGATGTTGTTTTGTGGCAAACTGAGCCAGTTTCAGGGGTGGCTTATGCACAAGCATAAGAATACAGTTAAGTACTCATCTAGCAAATGAAAACATTTCCCTTGGTAAGTCTCCATGTGAGCATGGAGTAACTGGCTATTTCTTTGTTTTGATTTATTCTTTTTCCCTCTAAACACTCACATGAAGGTCTAAAATGTTGTATTTATAGTCGAGGAGACAGCCCTTAAAAGAAAGGACCATACTCTATTCTTTGCTAGCCACTCCTGTGGCTGAAGGACCAATGACTCTGAGAGGTTTTCAGCAGGAATCTTTGACTGTCTTTCTGGCTTAGAGCAGGACTAGGATGGAGATTTTATCTTGAGAGCGGAGAATAAAAGCRGACTTTTCTATCATAAATGTGCATCACTTATATTTTATGGCAGTTGCCTTGTTCCAGTTGTTGCTTTATGTTCCCATTTGCCCRAGAAAGAAGAAATCGCTTCCAAAGCGTATCTGAGTGGCTGGTGTCTGTCAGCACCCCGTAGAGCCYGGAGTGGCCAGACTCTTACAGTGTTGCTGCAAAGTGCTCAAAAATATGGCACTTTGCTGCTGCCCTGCTTTGCTATGATTTCTGAAGCTGAGCATCAGGGTTGTTCCTTATCTCTAGTGCCAGTGTGGATCCATCTCTGGACAGATCTGCCCTTGAATGGCAGCAGATTGAACAACAGACAGGGGCTAAGTGCTTCCTTTGTGCCCGTAACCACAAGAGGTGGCATGAAGGAAAGTGCCAGGAGCTCAATGAAACAGTAWTGGGTATATTTCCCCTCTGGTTGGGGCAAGCCAGAGAGGATGAAAGCTGATGATTCATGTTATTTCATTCAGGGTTTCCTTCCAAACAGCAGTCATTCTTTCCTTATGGAGAGCTGCAAAACCAGTGGAAAAGGGATCCTGCCAGGCCATTTTGTCCAGGAATATGCTGGCCCACAAAGGCAGCTAAACAGAATTACAGAACATCAAAACCAAACATTAATAAATGCAGCAGCATTTAAGGTACTTCCTTTGGGGTCTCAAAAAAAAAAAAAAAAAGCCCCCCAAATATCAGTGGGAATGTTTTGCTTTCCACCAGGCCATAGGGATGGAAACTATGCAGAAATTCGGAGCTACTTGCAACATCAACAACAGCAACACACAGGAAAATCTGCAGCATTTGGGTCTTTTTATGGTRGAGGAAAATAGTGTTGCAGAAGCAAGAACAATCCTCTCTGCTTACTCACATATCYGACATCTATCCTTTCTGGTACCTTGTAACTGATTGCATTGAGCTATAACGAGAGGCAGAATAGGGAGACGGGTAACAGATGCAATCACATGAGGACTCACCCTGCAGCTCATTATACACTTTTTTTCTCTCAATGTGATGTGTTGACACCATGGGGATACTTGGGTCTGAAGTCACTCTTCCCATAGCAGCTGCAGATAGGCTATTGATTTTTTTTTTTTATAATCAGAATAATTTTGAAGAAAAAGTTAAGCTTACTTCCTAGCTGTTCTTCTTTTTAATTCTTTAATATACAAATAGCCTTATTTTAAACTTTTCCTGTTTCCTGCCTTCTTTATGAGGCACCCTTCAATGCCTCTGCTRCTTATTTGGTAGTGATACGTGACTCAGTGTCTGGGGTTTTGCTTTGGCAAGCATTAAGATGGGACTGAAGTGGGGAGAGGAGGCTCCTGTTTCTMAAGGGGATTTGCTCTCTCTAACTTGACTGATCTACAGGTAAACAGCTTAAATTGTTCAAGGTGAGGGAGGGAAATGTGGAGAATTTTGGTCTTTTTATGGAATCTACATTTTTAAATGAAAATAGATATACCTAGGGAATATATGCAGCTTCCTTTACTTCAGCCTCAGAATCTTTAATCACCTTTACAACCCTGCTGTGCAGCAATAAAATGCTATTATCTGCACTTCATTTCTTCTCCTCAGATAAGGAAGGCAAGCAAAGCTAAGGACTGGTTTCTACCCAGACCTTCRGCAAGAGGTTTATGATCTTGATGCAGCAGATGGAGGCTTGGTGTCGAAGTGAACTGCAGCAAATTTGCATGCCGAGTGGAGAATTTTCTACTTAGCCAGCAAAAAATGTGAAACAGGAGCCCGCCTTGTGCTTGGCATTTCACTGCTGGAATCAGACCCRTGTGGAAGAACTCCTGTCCTTTCTGGATACAGAATTTGTGTTTATTTCATAAGATTGGGAATGTTTATCCAGTCACTCAATAAATCATTTAGGCTCATTGCAAAGAGCCACTGCATAGGTAAAGGAATGACTGAAATACAAAGTGAGGCTTGGGTATAAGAAAGAGACACTGAACAGCTTCGCACAGCACTGAGTGGTAGTGAACGCTAATATTTAAAAACCAGCTAAAGTCTATTATGATAACAGTCAAAGTAAAAAGAAAGCAAAAATCCTTAAAGTTTGTTGTTGGCTTTTTTTCTCTGCCTTTTTGTGAGGGCATCTGAGCAGATGTGTTGTGCTTACGATCATAAACATGTGGTCTTCACAGCTTTTCAAGTCTGCCACTTACATTGGTGACTTTCCACTCAGCTGKTGTTTTTTGTATTATTTCCCTTAAGTTTTGTGTGTGGCTTTTTTGGTTCTTTTTGGTGGTGGTATTTTTTGTTGTTGCTTTTGTTTTTTGTTTTTTGAAGTTTGTTTTTGGTTTTTGGCTTCTTCAACTCCCCTTCTTGTAATGAACCACTTATGGAGGGGGAAGAAAAAAAAAAAATCTTCCTATTGATGCATATCAAGCAAGAATCTTGAAAAGATTTTCTTTTGATGCTGCAGTAGGCTATATATTTGCAAGGATAARGCTTCCTAAATAACAAGATTTTTTTCTGCAATATGAGAGAAGAGCAGCTGTACATGTTTCGGGTTTGTTGGGAGTGTTTTTATGGTTGTTTCTTAAGCATTTAATCACAAAGTGTCAGCAGCAAGCAGCACRTGTGCTCTGACTCTTTGTGGGTGAAACATTTATCTCCTTACCAGACGCTTTCAACTAGTTTCCCCATATTTCTAAATACCCAGTATGCTATTAAATGCATAGGATCAAGACTGGGATTGTGTTATTTATGAGGAACTTGCCAGGCTATTTACTGCTGTAATATTGATGAGGCTTTTTGGTCAGGTCACTTTAGTATAGAGTTATAGGAAATGAAAACTCTCCTCCAACTCTGAAGCAAAAGCTTAGGGAAGCTTGATTTTAATTTGCTAACCACCTAACCAGAAGAAAATAAAAGGATGTTGCCAGGAAGCAGGTGTTGCATCTTGGTTCCAAACTATGCACTAGATTTGTAACTCATGTTGAGGTCATGGGCATTATTAATAGGTCATGGGGTCATATGCTCTTGATTCCCCTTATCAAATGGGATTTGGGTTTATTGCAGGATTCTGACAGATCAGTGATGCTCTCTGCTTCATTGTGCCCACTGTAAAAGGTCAATCAGTGCTGGCTCAGAGAAGCGCTTTCCAGCCAGAGTCTTCCTGAGAGTAAACTATAAATGTTCTGTCTATAACAAGGTGATGAGAGCTTAGTATTGCAGGGTTTTCCTGTACTGCTGGAAGTCTTTTTGTTTATAGAGATGCCTCTTTTTCCAGGATATATCAGCCTGGCAACAATTATAAATGAAACCCCATGGGTTTGGGACTTTCTTCTATTGTTTTCAGTAAAATGCGAAAAAGCACTGGACTACATTTCTTTAGGGGGAAAAACATTATTCTGAGCTTCTAAGAAGAAGGAGGAAAAAAATATCTGGAGAATTAAAATGGAAATCTTTCACTACTGAAAGGTATGTTCCCTCCAGGAGAGTGATTCTGTGGCATGAGTGCCTACCTTAAAGGGTGCTGAGGGGAGGTTTGGGAGGCTCCAGTGGTCCCCTCAATGAGCCCAGAGCCCCAGGAAGAAGAGAGTCATAAGCCTCAACACTTCTAACGTATTCATTAATTTTTGTTTGGCAGGAATAGGAAGAGGGAAATCTTTTATTCCAAGAGAATGAGACTACTATATCCAAAATGGAAGAGAGAAAATAAGAACTTGTTGGCTGACCTAGCAGCACTGCTCTGTTAGACATTGTCATCAGACCATCCAGTAGCTCCATCATCTAATAAATATTTGACTTGTGTGAGAATAAGAGTGCCCAGCTGTTGAGATCCTGGAGCCTTTTTTATCTCAGTCCAAAATACTACTCAAAAAGCATCTCCAAGGGGTTTACAGTGAATGGAAATTGTATGAAATTGCCACTAGAGGGAATGGCATAGTAGAATCGGAGAGAGTGCCATAATGATGATTTCACTGTGCAACACGCTTAAAGTACTTCAACAAAGCTGTTACTATGTGAAATGATGCCAGTGTAAATGCTTTGCTAATATTAAAGTGTTGGATGCATGAAATCCTGGCTATTCCAAAGAGACGAGCAAATCCAGGTGTTGGTCTTYTCTGTGGAGAAGAGGTGACGAGGTAAATTATGCTGGACCTGTGGGGTTTTTTTTTTTTTTTTGTAGGAGACATGGGAGAATCCTCTACATCTATTTGAGAAAAGATGCAATGACAAAAGCATGAAAAACTCTGAAGGCTACCSAGAATCCAATCTATAATGCTTTTGTGAAGTGGGCCATGAGGATATACAATGTTATAGCAGACCCAAGACAGTTTGCTGCTTGTCTTCTGTGTCTATAGGGCCTCTTATACAAAGCAAAAGGAGATCAAGCACCATGAGATCCCTTCAAATATAAAATGTGTAGCAGTAATAGCTAGTGAAATTACGGCCCCTCACCTTTCTACAAACATAATTTTCACCTCTAACTTTAGACTTGAAAGTTCCCGATGAACTGAAATTTGTGCRCTGTGCAGTGCTTAAGAGTTGTGGGAAGTGAAGCAAGCCTGATTCTCCAGTGATGAGATGTGACTGTTGAAGATGGAAGGCCTTGGAAAGAGCAGCTCGAGCCTGCAGTAATTTMAGGCCAGGAATTGCCAGATAAAAATCTCTTTCTTTCTTCCTTCTGCCCATGGTCATTACCCTACAAGGGAAGATATAATGCTTCTGCTTGCTTCCACCTCCAAGATTACTGTATTTTTTGGCATACATTAGTAGACTATGAAGAAAAGTCTTCCCTGTCCTTTTTGCTATCTATTCTTTAATGCTTTGGACATTTCTAGGACGTAAGGCTGAGTCCTTTTCAAGTTGAAAGGAAGTTGAGCTCAAGTCTCCCTGTATTTTGAATCAATACCTTAAGTACCAGGTTACCATTTGAAAGGTTTAAAGAATGTGTCTCTGCTCCTTATGAGATGATTTGGAGCTGTGAGTCTCCAACAATTGGAAGTGACCCTTCCTACAGCCCTTGTCCAGTGTTAAAGTTTGGGAACATGGAAGGAGTTCAGTCACCTCTGTTTTTATTCTCTATTAAATCATTCTGGCAGCTCTGTGCTTTAGTGATGTGTGTCCCAGGAGGAGTGTTTTTTGAGAATACTTTGGATCACATTTTTGAAGTATGGTTTCAAGTTGCAGTTTTGGACTACTGCTGAAACAGGTGCCCCTTAACTGTGGCTTCTGATTCATCTCTTTCTGCCTCAGATCTAGATGTTGTATAGCTATAGGCAAACTGGCACAACTTGCTAACTTGATGACAAGATGCTTCTGGGGAGAGAGTGGATGGCAAGGACAGATGGGTTAGTTTTCTAGGAGGTTAAGCTGAATGGACTTGACACTGAGCAGTGTTGATTGTAGGATCAAAAAATCTGAAATAAAATGGGGAGGGCATGTCACTAAAGATGGACAAGGTTAGAGAAATATGAGACTGACCTTTCCAGAAGTAGTGTATGGTTATGTTGGATTAAAAACAGCATCAAACATAGCAATTACTTAGTAATCCATTTTTGCCCACTGGTTTCAGGTGGTACCTGAGATATAGCATAAAATATTGAACCTAGAAGCACAGTCTGATCATAGGTTTGTAGTGCCTGATCCCCTAAACTACAAATTATCCCCTGGGAGATTTAAAAAAAAAAAAAAAAAAAAAAAAAAAAAAAAAAAAAGCCTAAATTCATCTTGAAATCAGTGAAGTATTTTCAAGAACTGATGCTGATAAACCAGAGCATTTTTTACCACCTCATAAGTGCATGTTTGATGAACTGGATATTGGTGAGTGCAGTTTATATAGTTCTAACAATTCCTTCTGTGTGCTTGTGGAGAGCAATTATTCTCCTTTATCTACTTAAATTTTATTTTTCCTTCTGTCTGTTTCTAGTTTTGACCAAATGGTACATTTTTTTGTCTTAACACTTTTCTTAAACGGTAGAAAATGAAAGGCTCCAGTTCTTCCTAAGTGCTTTGTTTCCCTTTTCCTCCAGCTCGTTCCATTCTGAGTGGAAAGGCATATGTTGTCAGATACAGAGCAAAAGAAGTATATAGCCCAGAACCTAATAAAACAACAAATCCAGCATGCCCTCCTGGTCTGCAATCTTTCAACAGGCTCCCTTCATTAAACATAAAGCCATGTGCTTCCTAAAACAGATCACATCTCTGGTTCTACAACATGGTATGTGTTGCTCTCACTGTAGTTTCTAATTTATAGCAGAATAGCCTTTATTCTTACAAGGATTCTCAAAGTACCAAAAGGGGGGAAAATATCTTTCAGAGAACTGTAAGCTGCACAAAGAGAGGCTTTTCACCACTCCTAGCACTGTGTGTTATCCAGACTAACATTATCTGCCTCAGCTTTATTCCTAGTAGTGTCTGCAACAGCCTAGAAATGCCTAACAGCTTTAGTGAAAAATCCCAAGCAAGTTGGTGTCCTCTGATGGAAGAGTTCAGCCTTTAGCCTGGGGTACCCAAGGGCAGGTTTTAACCATGGACTTGCTATATGCATCCACTGCCTGTGCAGTTCCAGTTTTTTCCACAGTACAAGTGGTGATGGAGCACCCAGGAGGACTGACAAGTCACAGAAATGCCCTATTTGTATTCTGTCAGCTCTTCTGAGTTCTGGTATTTCTATTTCACTGCTGTTTTGAAGCTAACAAAGCTGCTGCCAAGAACTGCTAGCTTGTACTTAAAGCTACTCTGGCTACCCAAGAGCACTGGTGAGTAGGAGACTCTGATGATTCTTCATATTTGCTTAAGGAATGAAGTGTCACTGGGAGGGAGAGAAAGCTGAGATTTTTTTTTTGTAGAATGATTTAATATCTATAAAAATATCTTGTTACTTCTCAACAATGAAAAACAGCTTTTTAGAAATGAGTGTTGTAAACTGGACCTACTGAAAGTGCTGTTTTTATTTTAAGGTGCAAGCACCATATAAATCCACACACGTAAYTTGGGGGGTGGGAGGTAAAATATGTTGCACTTCATTAGAAATATTGTTTTTCATTTACAAGCACATACAAACATTTTTTCACTAGCTGAACTCTGTCTKTTTCTCTGTGCACAACTGTTAAACGTTTCAGTGGGCCAAAATTTCTGTTGAATTAAATAATCAGCTATGTTGATTTAAATGATGTCTTGCTCTTTTATACAAATAGGACATTTGCTCTTTTTTGTTAAACTTTCTGAAATCTATTAAATTTTTGAGTAAAAAAAGGTTAGTAACCTCTTTAGCTTGTAATTAACCACAGAGCTGAAAAGTTAAAGGTGTTACTGTAGACTTATTCTGTTATGCTGATGTGAATGTGAATAATTTTATTGCAGTTAGTGTTATTAGCCCAGATTTTCTGTATCTGACATCCAAATATGTTTCAGTGTATCTAAATTTCTTTTATCTAGGCTTAGCTTCACCTCAGTGACACACCTCCACTTTGCAACCAATGCTTTGGCTTTCTTGAGAATCTTTGGGTTGAGAACAGTGCAATTTTAGTTTCCMTTTAAAAAGAATTAAAGATCCAATTATGCGAATTAATTTAAAAATCCTTTATCTCCTTTATCTTCCAGAAAGCTTGCTAGAGACTTAAAACAGGGGTTCTTTGGCTTTGAAATGCATCCCAAGTGTTACCCTCCTCTGCCTCCTTGCATGCAGCTAGCAGGCTCAGCTGAGAGCCTGTCTCCCTGATTGGGAGATTGACCTGTGGCCTGACCAGGAGGAGCTCTAAGCTGCTGCAGAGCTTGGGCCAGGGACTAGTGTTCTCCAGGAAAAGAGCTACTCTTGACCTGTGTCCAGGGAGAGCTGAGGGATGGGCAGGGGATGGAGGATATGCTGTGATGGAACACAGCAGCAGGCAGGGCTCTTGTCACACTTGGGCAGCTGCAGGGCTCTTTTAGTCTGGCCATGAGACTAGGGGGTTAAATCTCCATCCTGCTCTTCTGAGGTTTTAACAAGRTTCATAGAGAAGAAAAAACTGCTTTGGAACAGAGAACAGCTGAATTCAGGAGGAGCATGTTCAATCACAAGCCTAGGTTATTTTGGCTTTAAAGATTACCCACTGCAAGTATAAGGGCAGGCTAGCAAAGAGAAGAAAGACACTGAAATATTTGCAAATAACATGCTTTCTGTGACCGATGTGGCTAACTATCCTTCCAACCATCTCTACTTCACATGGGGAAAACTTTCTTGTACTGGGAAAACTGCCTTGCACCGATCCAAAGCTCAGAAACTGATTGTGAAAGCAGCTTCTCTCCCATTTCGTGAGTCTCCCCCTTCCTCACACCCAGCCTTCCTAATGTTATGTGAAAGCTGATCAAGCAGCAAYGGAGTTGCTTCTCAGTCATTCTAACAGGGTATGGAAAAACATAGGTCACAGAGGACAAATGGTTGTTGGAATTAAGTGTGTATATCATGGAAACTATATAACGATCTCTGCTGCTGCTGCAGTAGGAAAATGGTGATGAGTAGGCCCAGCTGCTGGTTGCATACCAGGGAATTGCTGGCCCTTGCAGAATCCTGGAGGAGTCAGCTGAGACCTCTTTGGGCTGAGCACATAGATGAGTTTTCTAAATTARAGATATAACATGAAACTTGTAGTGGGAATAAAACTTTTTAGGGTTCAAGGTCTTCTGTACTTGGCCTGGGAGAGAGTGTGTGAAGGGAACAAAGTTCCCACTGTGCCWAGAGCAAAAATGGATTAAAATAACATTTGCTCTCAGTGTCTGTGGAAAACCCATGCTGAGCTTTTGCTTGCTGTGATCGCAGTAATCATGAAAGGGCTCAAGGTTTCTTGTGTGGCATTTGGTGTCCCCATAGCACATTTGCCAGGAAACTATCAGTTGACTTTTGGATGTGATCTGTAAGCCAGATTCAGCTGCTTAGGGTAGTGGCTATCTAAAGCACCTCATTAAATGCCTCCTAACATGTTTTGCTGCACAATAATGGAGAGGATAATCCTAAGTGCTGGAACAACTAGGATGCTGATAGTACATTTGCTGCCCCCCACTCCATGCAGAGGATGCTACCAAAGCGGTGATCATCAAGCACACCAGGGAGAGGAGTTTGCAGAAAGAACTGGGAAAATGAATTGTGGATTGCTCTTCCGTTTTAACTCTATATGTTAAACACTGAGGCGGGGTGGGGAGGGGAGGTGGAAGGCAGGGGCAACGAGATTAAGCAAACGTGTTCTTGCTGAGAACATGGCACTGGAAAATACTTATTTAGGCTGTCTCTTACCTTTCTGTCTCTGGATAGAGTAAATCACGGTAAACTATGGAGTAAGCCTCTGGAGTTGCTCTGTTTTTTTTTTTCTCCTTTGTATACAGGCATAGGTGAGAAGACAGTGAAATAAGCTGAAGGAAGTCCCTTCTCTTGTCTTTTAATCTTTCAAATATCTTTATAAAAATTAACAGAATTAAAAAAGAAAAAGTACATTACAGACCTGAAACTCTCAAGAAGAAGTTTTAGCATGTTTTTTACATATTGTAGTAACAGCCCCCAAGACCCTACAATATAAGACAGTGGTTGAGCAAGAGTCTTGGGAGCACCTCTGTTGAAATGCTGTTCACATAATGTTCTGCACTGAGATTCCATCCTGCTCTGGGTAGAGGAAGGTTTGGCTTAGAGGCAATATAAATATCTTTGGAAAAGATTCTYCTCCTTTTGAAAGGAAACAGAAACAAGAGTTTGCAGTAGGTAAGGAATGTTCTGGAGAGAACAGGAAGCTTTTCATGACAAATTCTACCTCACAGGTCTAGTATGGCTAACACTGAGGTTGCTGTTTCACTGAACATCCCCACTATATTCCTGAAAAAGCTATCTAATATACTTAGTATTCTGCTTAGCTGACTGAAGGCGGAATAGAAGGATTTAATTTTCATATGTTGGCTCTTTGAGCTGTAGCTTTGCTTGGATCTGTAGATGGCAAAGAGAGATGCCTCCAGAATCAGTCACCATCAGCATCATCATTTGGGGGAAGCAGGCCATAAGCTGCTTGAGATCTTCTATGACTTGATTACTGAAGATGTTAAACATTTCAAAATTTTCAAAAATTGTTCAGATTGTAACTATATTCCAGCAATAATTAAGAATGAAGTCATAAGGGCTTACAATATCATAAGATTCAGGAAAAGTCTCCCATTCACAAAATCCAGGATCATACTGGCCGGATTAATGCAGAATCTCCATTACCATTAGTGGTGCAGAGGATGTGGCTCTCAATACAACTCTAATTTCATTCAGAAATCAATRTTACATTCGTATGCTACCCAGTCCCTTGGGACAGTATGTTAGTTTTTTTCTTTTATACGAAAAAAAACAAATTGCCTAATGCAGAAAGATGGCCATCAACACTCTGTAAACACTGGACTATGCACAKCTGAAACTTAAGGCAGCATAGAAAAGCAAACATTCAAGACACCACATGTAAATCTGGATCTTCCCAGAAAGAACCGAGATCAGATCATGAAAGTGAAGAAGTCATTTAAATTACCTGAAAGAGCTGGTTCTCCTTGCTCTTCCTTTAGTCTTGCTGAAGTTAATGTTGCACTATAACAGCCAGAGCTTTGGAGTGAGTTAGGCTCTGCTTTGTTTAACAAAAAAGGATTAAGCAGAGAGTGTTTGGGCAAGGCAAAATGGGACACCAGAAGTCCAGAAGATGAAGAGCAGATTCAGCAGAGTAAGTCAAGTTCATTCATAATTTTGATGGCTCAAGACAGGGGTTCAGGCAAAGGAAGCTTTTGTTTTCTTGCTTTCCCTTTGGAGTTAACTGCTAAATGAGCAAATCAGTATCAGATCAGTGTTTCCACTCCTGGTGTTGATGAGCTTTTGGGGGCTTGGGGACATTTCTTTTTTTTTTTTTTTTGATTTTTTGATGGTTTTGAATGCTGCTTTTTAAACATTTGTGCACAAGCTAACCACTAAAACAAACTCCAGCACAGCATGCTCAGAAGTGGCTTGAATATGCTGAAGATCAAAGGGAGATGCTGCSTAGTGTTTGATGTACACTTGTTTTTAATTCAAGGTTAAGGAAACAGTGAAAGCAGGGATGTACACAATGGCCCCTATTGAGAATACATCTGAGAGGTGAAGGAAGAGACATTTCTCCCTAGAACCCCATAAAACTATGCACATATGCTTCTCCCTATTTTTAATCCCTTTTGCTGATGGGATATGGAAGAGATTTTATACAGTGGTGCAAAATGGAAATCTATTGCAGGAGGAAAGAGTGCTGCAATCCCAGAGGGACTCTTATGTTCAAAACAAAATACAACAATGGAGTTAATTAGCATTGCATGGTTCACAAAATCCCCTCGAGGGGATCTTTCTCTGTTCTAAATCATCACTTCTATGTGAGATGGAAAAGCTCCCACTGAGCAGGCCCCTTCCACAAACTTTTAATAGATATTACCACAGTTTTTCATCATTTGCCATTGGCTTTGAGAAAGGTAACAGCTGAGCCAGGGCTATTCAGCTGCATTAACCAGCTGCATGTTAATACAGAAATACTCTCCTGCTCCTCCCTTCTGCCTCCACTTCCCTCTCCTCCCCCAACAAATTAACCCCTTTCTGTCACACTTTCTTCTGCCACCACGATAAAAGATGCACATGCATAACCATAAACATTATTGTCATGAAAAACTACTGATTAACAAAGCTAGAAAGCTAAACAAGAGAGGATCTCCATATGGTTATTTAAATGTAACCTGTATATAGGTGAAGATGCTCAAATAAGATCAAGAACTAGAACTGTACTCATCCCACTGAAGGGGCAACCTATACTCCAAAGGCCTTACTTCTGGAGGATGCCRGGAAGGAAGGCAGAAGTTCAGGAGGAAGAAAGTTGCCCAAGAAACCCCACGGAAATCAAACCCATGTCTCCTGACTCCCACACCTGCTGTAACTCTCGGAGCCTGCCAGCACAAGAGTCTCAGCAAGCCCAGCTAAACTCTCACTAAAACACCCTGTGCCCACACAGTGCAATTTCCAGGCCATATTAACCAGGGAGACAATCTGTGCTCTGCTCACTAATAGCATACAGTCAATGAGGATTATCACTTGTCTGCTAGTTTTATTGGCCCCCAGTCACTCTCCCACTCTGTTCTGCTTCATGCCAAAGCTGATCAGTACCTGCACATCCTCTGCTGATTTGCAATCATGCTGCCCAGATGGCCAAGTCTCTGTTGAAGTGTAGAGCTTGATGTGAAGTTTAGTTCTCTTGTATCTATAAGCTACTGAAGTCAGCAGCAATGCTGTGCTGTGAATATGCCTGTGCTGCAGCACTGGCCCGTGCCTCATGTGCCTCCTTGTTGCTGATCCTGGATCTGCTTTTCTCTTGAGGAAAGCGTGTCTCTTTATGCCCTGAAGACGTATTTAATACGCATAAAGCCACTGCAGAAAGCCACAGCTAAAAAGACATGTTTGAGTGGGAGCATATCTGGCCACCTTGTAGCTCGCAGTTTTACTGGAAAGGTGCTTTGTAAAAGAACAAGTCACACTTTATCAATATTTGTGCTACCTGCCAATTTCTGTACAGCAAGGGAGAATTTTGTCATAGGTCACCTCTGATGATGGCCTCCGGACTGACAGGATCTCTGATAAGGAGATCTTCCCAGTTAGCAGACCCTATGCCAGTGGGAGCTTGGTCTCTTCCTTTTTCCATTTCAACRCTGGCATTTTTAGTGCTTTCTAACTTAGCTTAATACATTTTTTAATATTCCCCCATCATCAGATCAGGATCCCAGGGAGCTAGACTTCAACTTCCCATGCTTGTTAGGCCTCAAGAACAGCTCTGGAGTATCCTGGAAGTAAGGATCCTTTTACAAGCCAACAGGGAAAACTGCACCAAGAAGGCAGGCTGTTTGTTGGCACGATCATGCAGGCTACCAGYCCAGGGCAAGAGGCATCAGTAGGAAGAAACTGTTCTTCTTGCATTTTATTAGCATCTGAATTTAAATGGTGGTGAAGTGATCAATTCTAAACCAAGCTGTATTCTAACACAAACCATTTTCCACTAGCTGTGGTTGAGCTATCAGCCACCCACAGCCCTCTCCCCTATCYTCTTTCTTGCGTCTCACCTGGGACACCACAGTGGCACACCACTGCCTTCCCCTTTCACATGCAAAAATTAGCAGCCAACCCATGGCAAGAGGAAATGGTTAAGCACATCACTGCTCTRAGAGTTTTGTAAGCCCCACTACCCTTGCCTTCACCTGCTTTTCTTCATTTTTGCCATTAGGTTCATCCTTTGCTTCTCTCATTGCACTCAGTGGGAGCTTGAACATTCACATCCCTACTGCCCTTAGCACACCTGGTTGAAAAGTACCATCTAGTGGTGACACAGCTCTTGAACACTGGGTGCTGTTCACATTCGTTGGTCTCCAACTGTGTTCTAACAACCCCATAGCACTCGTGGCATAACACTGATGACATAATGTTTCATGACTTTGTGGACATGCTTATAATTGCTCTTTATARCACGTCCATGAGCATTTTATCACAGCACGTGAGGAGATGTTTCACAGGACTCTCTAGGCATTCTCTGGCCCAGTGCCTAGTAATTTGAACAGTAAGCTCCTTTTAGGACTYATGTGAACATGCATAAAGATAGCAAGGCAAGAGACAGAGGATATAATTAACCACTAAATTTCCTCACAATCATTGCAAAATGTCAGCAGAGTTCTCTACAGAGATTGCAAATGGAATTTAAGCACAAACAGGTCTCTGTTCTTGCTCTATCAGTCTTYTTGGATGTTAGAGGGAGATTTTCTCAATCTGTCTGTGCCCTTTCTTTCTTAAGTCTTCTTTGGAAATTTGCTGTGGAATCACAGCTGATTCAGAGTCTGTCCTAGTGTAGAACAGCAAAGCTGTCTGAAGATGTGATTTGTGTTGTAGAAACTAGGCTAAGTTTCAAGAGAATATATGTAAAATTGGCTAAAATCTTARGGAACTGACTGCTTAGAGAAGACTTCACGTTGTATATTAGGGTGCAATTGTAATGTGCTGCAGTGATTCTACAATTACTGTGTATGCAGATGCCTTTATGCCATGTTTGTAATGTGTTTTCCCATTTCACTGTAATCCAAATGCAGAATGCCCAAATGGGGGGTTATTTTACAGATGCTTTTCCTGATCACTTAATTTCTGTGGAAGGAAGTCTGGAGAAACCTGCAGTGTAGGCAAGTCCTGAAGTGACTACCTTCAACTAGAGTTGTTGCATCACAGAATAACCCAGATACAAATAGCGAAAAGAAATGTAAATATAAAGACCTGCTATGAATCTGTGACGGCAATTTTCTGAAACGGATTAAGAAGCTAAAATATTTGTGTAGGTGCCTAAACATCTTAAATCATTTTCAGAAGAAAATTAAAGCCCTATCAATTGAAATTCTTAGAATTGTCAACAACTGGGAAATTCCCTGTAGAAAAAAAAAAGACCTGCATTGGTCTTTCAGTGGTCTTTCCTATCTTCAACTTTTATGATCTATATGCTAAGCTATGTAAAGCTTCCTTTGTGTTTTGTACCTACCTGGAAAACTTGCTTATGGCTGGTATCCAGAACACCATTGTGGAGTTGAGTTAGGTTGCTCTTTCTTGCTTCCCATTGTCTCTTCTTTGCCCAAATTTTAATCCAAGAGAAGATTTGGGCCTGATGGAATGCTTCCACATCAGATCGGATGGCCACCTTTTCCTGTAGTGGCACCCACTACTTACTCCTTCTAATAGAGATCTGCCATGCAATGGCTGAGAATTGAAATGCCTTGTCATGGCCAAGTAACATAAGTTAACTAACATAACTTCCCTARGTCCTGGACTGAGTTGTTGGCTTTGGTTTTCATCCATTTTATTTAAGGTAGTTGCACTGAGACAAACGAAAGTACCCTGGAGGAAAACTGGTCTGAATTCAGAGTCAGTCCTCTATCAGTAGGGCTATTTTGGAATATTTACTTCACATCATTTTTTTTAGAAGGAAAAACAGCCTTTAAGAAAACTGCCTGTTAATGCATCTCTGTTTCATGTTAATGTGCCCAGAGTTCTTCTTTGCCATGTACACAGCAGAATATTTGCATATCAGAAGATTTCACACAGCTTCTCAAGTAACTGTACATGCCTAAATACTTCCAATTGCCACAATAACATTTTGGAAAAAAAGCTTTTACAAATGCTTCGCCAGGCAAATCAGATTTTTCACAGAAGCAGAACAACAATTCCGTTCTCTTAAAAAAGATGCTTTCAATGAGAGTACAATCAGTAGAGTRCTTAGTTACAATTCTGGCATGTCAGATGTTTATTGAGTCAGTAGAGAAGATAWAAAAAGAACTGGCAAGGCTCTGCAAATCACTTTGATTTTTTGTAGTGACTCTACTACAGTAAACAGTAAATAATGTAAATAGCAAAGGTGTTTTCATTCACAGAGAAATGAAATGGGAAGTCAAATCCTTTTTTTCCTTGAGATAAGAAATCTTTTGAAACCCTCTGATGCCATTTCTTATTCCATCAGTATTGCATTAACTTGATATGTTGCTGTTAAACAGCCACACTTAAATACATCAAATGGATTAATGATGGCACTTTATCAGGTATAGTTTCTGTTTCTCTAAGACATCCCCAGGCATACAGAGACTACTTAAAAGGAGAAAGGAAGGGTTTTTTTCCTTGACTGATTCAGGGGACTGTGTGTAACCGGCTGATAGTTCTTGAACATTGTGATTAGTCCCACACCGGTCACAGCTATGACAGGGCAGATAAGGTAAGTGGGCTTTGAAAATCACTGACGTGAGTTAGTGCAGCTTTGTGGTGCTCTCAGCTGCACTGGAAAGCAACCAGAGGTAACTCTTCCCTTGCCTAGAGACACATCGAATCTAGTTGCAGTGCTGTTAGGCATAGCTCAAGCATACTGGAGGTATAAACTCAGTGACCAGTCTTGAGCTGTCTTTGCTAATCTGGTATCACTCTATGTAAATCCACAGACCTAAGGAACAGGAAGAAAACAAACAGCTCACAAGGGACAGAAGTTTCATCATTGATAAAAGAAAGCACTAAAAGCAGTGAGTCACTGGGCGCATTTATAGAGCAGTAAATAAATGCTATGTAGTCATTTATTGCTTACCTTTTTTTCTAGTTTCAAAACCAGGAGTGAAAATCTTCCCTGCGCACGTCCCACTCCCGTTTTTTTTCTCTCACAAACATTCAGGAACTCATCTTTTCCTTCATTTCCTTCCCAGACTAGCAGACTACCATTCCCACCGATCTGGTGCTTGCGTGTTCACTGGCTTAAATATAGGACTCTGCACAAATAACCCTCAGCTCATGGGCCACAGCCTCCCCCTGCTCTCGAGGAACGTCACTAAATCACTGCAAGCCCTGGCATGAAGCCTGGCTCCAGTTGTGTCATCTTGCTCTGGTGTCACTCGTGCCTGGGGGCACCGTGAGGTCGGGGACTTTTTGGTGAAACAGGAAAGTTATGGGTTCTTTTGTTTTTGTTTTTCCAAAAGGAAAGCTGTAGCAAACAGAAGGAGAGCCTTCCTTCCCTAGCTGGGCTTTCCATGCTCTGCATTCTCAAGCGGGACAGTTAGCAATTTCCTCCCCCTTCAGCTGCTGCTGACACATGGCTGGTTCCTTTCCAGCCTCCTCTGCGCACATTGTTCTGCGAGTGTTTGTCTTAGCAGAGTGCAAAGCCAGCCGCACCTTGCAATTAATAAATATGTGTCAACACTCAGGGCAAGCCTGATTATTATCATTACCCCAGAATTAGAGGGTTGGCACAGTCATTGAGCTGCCTGAGGGCCTGATCCTGCCAGGTGCTCAGTCCGCTTCATTTCCATTGGCAGCAATGAGAGGAAAAGCCAGGAGGGAATTACAAGATTGAGCCATTTGAAGGGTGATTTTTTTAATTTAATCTCAAATTCTAAAAGGGATTATTTCTATCAAGAGAGAGGAGCAAAGCAAAATTAATAGCTAGAGGCCATACCCTCAACTGGTATAAAATAATGCAGCTCAGCTAATAGCAATGAATCACTTACTGATTTACATCAGCTGAGAATCTGGCCCTGGGTTGATAAACATGAAATGGAGATTATAACAGGAAATTAATAACAGTAAAAACTAACCTAAAAGCTGAGCACGTAAGCAGGGATACCTCTGTATGATACTGCATAGGATCTGCGTTGAATTCCTCATCCATCTTGTGCTAGTGGGTCAGAGAAATCACTGTGTTATGTTTGGAACTGTGGCCCGCCTGAAACCAGGATCACAGAAACATATCTGGAGTCATTATTTAAATTCCTGAGCCTGGTTATGATTTGCACTAAGGCCTCTTTTCATTTGAAATGTTGCAACATTTACCTAACACTCTGTGCACTGCTAGGAAAGTAAAGAAACCTTGGGGCCAGATCTTCAAAGGTGGCTTGGTTCCCAAAAATGCAAAGAGGGCATATTTTAAAAATATCTCTTCAGGTTAAGTCCTCAGCTCTCCTCAATTTCAACAAGAGTTAGATGCTGCTGCTGTGCTGATACTTAGGAGGATTTGCAAAAATGCCTAACTGATCGTTAGGTACCTTGGCAACTTTAGAAATCTTGCCTCTTGGACAAGAGGGGAATTGGGCCTTGCAGCAGGATTCAGATGAATCCTAAGAAATGGACAGTTTCAGTTGCTGCCTCTGGAGGGTGGAGAATTGAGTTCTGAAGAGGATGGAAATGAATAGGTCCATGACACAGATCGTTGGCCTCAATGGTGCTTCAGGAGTGTAGGAAAAGGTCATGGTCAAGATTCGTGAAAGTGAATCCCAACTGTAACCAAACGTGGTCCATCTTGACTAAGGAGTCTCTCATTATTGGTTGTCAATGGTGCGGAGTCCAGCTGGAGGCCTGTACTTAGTGGTGT
>NW_020455644.1:339385-372658 GCF_003342845.1 Nothoprocta perdicaria
AAACCCGCTTGGATGCAGCCCTGTGCCACGTGCTCTAGGTGACCCTGCGTGAGCAGGGGGGTTGGACTCGATGACCTCTGAGGTCCCTTCCAATCTTCGGCATTCTATGATTCTATGATTCTATGATTATGGTAGCACTGCAGTCTTTATCCAGATTATTTCTACAGTCCAGATCTAAGGACCATAGAGAACCATATCTCTCTATCAGTTATAAGACTGACTTTCTTGCCTACATTTAGATATCCAGCTTGTCTGACATTACATTAGAGGTGTCAAAGCACAGATGTGACTCGCCCTGGCTAAATAATGCTATTATCCACAGCCTACATGTTTATCATCTTTCTTGATTAATGTGGAAATCAGCTCCTGTACGAAGAAATTGCTAATTTGCCTCCTTACAAGCTTACACATGTATATTAGGCTCACTCATCCCATCTTTGTAATAGTATGAGATGTTTTATATATATAAAAATAATATAAATATTTCCTCTTTTTAGATTATCAAAACTACATTATCTGTGAAAACTTTACAAGATTTTTTTGTATTTTTATACCAACTGTTTTCATTTCCACACACAGAGCAGCCCACATGCAACTACGTACATATTGGTTGGGTCAGACCTCAGCAGAGTAGCAGATAGGCAGCTTGCTGGATTCAGTGCTCTGCATGTGTGTGGTTGTTTTCTTGTGGCCACCATATGCTGAGGGCTTCAGACTGAGCCCTGAACTAGGGACTATGACACACAGTTTGTTGCATAGCATCCCTTGGCCACCATCATCTACATTTTCACAGCAGCAGGCTGAGACTGTGGAAAAAAAATCAATGAGCTTTGCTATTTTCCTTTAAAATTTCCACCTAAAAAGTATCTTTTTTTTTTTTTTTTATGATGCTCTCCCCAAAAATACCACAACCCAAATTTGTTTATGATTTAGGTGCTACAGCCTCTTGCAACCTCTCTTTTCTATTGTTCTTTTAAACTTAAGCCAAAAGGTACCCTTTCCTGCTTTTCATTTGGTTTTCTGTTCATACTTTACATAAAAGAATTGTACTCTGTAGCCGGGTAGGACTTGTACATAACTCTGTGGTAATACAAATAACACAGTATTTTTTATTAAATAAGAGAACTTCTTTTTCATTCTGTGGTAAAGCAGCAAGAGAGCCACAACTTCCTCAGCGTCTCTGTGATAAGTTGCTTATGATAGCAGTTAGCTGATTTTTTTAATCTCTTATCTTTAATTGGAAGAAATATTTTCCAAAAATGGTTGGCATGGCTGGAATTCCCCATAGTGCCTTCTTGCTTCTAGAAAACGTTGATTTAACTGAGTAATTGGAAACTTTAAAGAAACAGGATCAGGAAGTAGATGCCTGGCTCCATTCAGGACCTCCCATCTCCCTTTGCCTGCCTTTGGAAGGCCTGTTCTGCACTGGATCACAAAGCCACTGGCTTTAAGACCTTGTTTGTGCATTATGGCTATAGGAGCTCATTAAATGGACAGATTAAAGCCCAAATCCTCAAAAGTATTTAGGCACCTAAATCTATTTAAGCTTTTTTGATCCAAGTGGGGTTCAGCACCTACGTGYTTTTAGGAGCTGGATTTAGTGTCCTGGAGCAAGATGCATTTTTCTACGTAATGTGCCTGGAAGGGCTGAATACTGGGAACAAAGGATGCTAGGCTTTGGGTTACCGATCTGAAGATTATGGAAATAATAAACAATGGAGAGATTTTTTTTGTGTTTAAAGCAACCTGAATTTTCCTTCCAACTTTTCAAAATGTATGGGGGCAAACCACAGACTTTGCAACCCTTGCAACTCAGAGGCCCCCCTTTTTTTTTTTCTTTTGTCTGCTTGGTCTCTTGTCTTTGCTGCTGTGYTGTTACTGACCATCACCGTCTTCAGGCAAGGACTGTGCTCTACTCCATGTCCTGATGGAAAGCATCTGGCAGAGCGTGGGCAATAAGAGGCTGCCTTTCACAGCAGGCCAGGCACTACCAGGATTTACACCTCCCAGACCAACACAATAGGAAGAGTACAGTGTGATGACTTTTTCGTATTTGTTATTGTTGGTCTTATGTGCTGGTAAGCTGGTCTCAGCTGCTTTTCCTAAGGTTTGCTCTGGAATAATCCAGCTCCAATATGATAGGTTCTGATGAATATCTAAACTGCAGTGGGAATGTTATAGCTGTGCCCGGACATGAGTCTTACCCCAGAGTTAATTTCTTCATGTCTGAACCAGGCTACTTCCTGGATACYATCACATGTTAGAAAAACACTTATCTTGTCAGGAAAGCAGAGGCAAAGGAGCTGAGCAGCAGATGGTGGTGTTTTGTCCCTGGGAGCTCTTCTCTGTAGTTCAGAGGGCTGGTGGCCCCGTCTCYGCAGAGGGACACAGCACAGTCCCTCATGGGATTGCATTGGGAGGCCTCCTTTCACTTGTACGTCTGAGGCATGTACAGCTTCACAGCCTCGTCATGCAACCAGTCTGATACAGCTCAGCCATTCAGAAGAAGCATGTTATATATATATCTGGCAGACATAAATGTGTGATTATATTTATCTTTTATGAAAATGAATGAACAAAAAACACCTACTGCTGCAATCTCTGAGTGTACGTGAAGGTAAATCCTGTAGGTAGAAAAAACAGCTCCCAATTCCCTATTGTTTCCCTGCTCTGCCAGATCCTCTGTCAGGTCCTGTCCAACCGAAAGTAATCACCCTTTTCCTGCTGAGAAGGATAGGTGGTGCCCACCAAGCCCRTCAAATTGAAGCTGGAGGGAGCACCAATTAAGACATGAGCAACAACAGTCTTCTTCAGAGTCATTGCCTTTCGGGGTGCCATCTGCCTGCCAACGCCACGGCAGGAGCTATGTTCCCAGGACCTGCAGAGGCACTGGGAGAATTTCCTCCTCAGTTATTTTCAGGCGGCATCTGTGTCTCTCACTAGCCATCGATGCCATGAGGCAAGGTGCCAGAAAATCAGCAGCTTGGCAGCTTCTCTACATGGACTCAAGAAATATATTCTGGATTATCTGTACCATCTGCCTCTCACAGGTGTTCATCTGGAAGGAGGCGGGGAGGAGAAGGGCACCTGAGGGCACCAGAACAGAAAGGGAAGTATTTTATAGGGCAACACAAATTGTAGCAGCTGGTGCTGGTGGAGGAAGAAAGAGGAAAAATCAGGTACTAATTCCTAGTCTGGAAAGATTAAGTTTACTCCACAGTTTCACTGAAACTGAGCAAATCTCTGAGTACTTATCGTTGCTATGCTGGAGGGATTCAGGATAGAAGAAGTTCACTTAAGGATCCACAGGATTATGTGTGGGGGAGGCAATTTTCAGGGTGAGTTTGGAGAGAAACTAAGTGRTGCGGACGTCATTTGCATCTAAGTGGAAGTGTGGAGTAAGCATCTGCAGGCTCCGTRTTACCTAAGCTATGGCAAAATGCTGTTGTCTTTCAGCAGGCGCTGCAAAGGCCTCATCCTTCTCTACTTATTCATGGTTAATCAGTAGTATTTTCCTGAAAGGGGAACCGTAACGGCTCTCTCAGAACTTCACAGTGACATTTATGAAGGAATATCTTACTTGTGAGGAGGTGAAACCGTGGCAGCAGTGAATGGTTTTCTCCCCCGTGCTGCAGCAGTGCTGTTTCCTGCCCCTCCCATGAAAAGAATTTGCTGCGGCGGTCCCGGAGCYGGCTGCACACCTACGGAAACCACGGGTTGCGACAGCCTGTGAGCCCGCGACAGCCCCGCCAGCCACCCGCCACCGCGCACACCTTCAGGGACAGCTGCTGGTCAGAAGAAACTCGAGCTATTTTCCTTGCTGGGCAGCGCTTACTGCCGGTGAAGCAGGGTCGTCGCCATGCATTATACTGCTTATTAGCTAGCAAATCACTAGAAAGTGATTTGTCTCTGTGCCTGACCAGGAAATCCAAAGCAGGAAGGTACTGCTGCTGCTTCAAGGCAACCTCAGTCCAAAGCTAGGTAGGTCCAGCCTGTATCTTGCCTGGTAAGTGCTCTTGCTACATTAATGCTTGTGGGTCTTGGAGTAGTCATGAAGTTGCTAAAGAATGTCACCATTGCTTCTTTCTACACCCTCTGCATAACCCCTGAAATCTTCTTTAAGACTTGCAGAAGGTGCTGGGCCAGCTGTGCCGATAACAGGGGCACTCCACTCTTCATTGCCTTCAGAAGCAGTCAGAGTAGTGGAAAAATTCTGCAGCCCCTTTGCAAGAAATAAAGCCAGGCAAGTCATGAAAGAGTTGCATGGAGTGGTGGGGGGAAAAGAAAACTAAAACCACTGCCAGCTTCCCATCTGTAAGCCGTCGCTGCACAAGAATGCAGCACAGAGCTGGTGTGGGGAAAGAGATTATCGTTTCATGTGGTTTCCAGATAACCACCGATAACATACATGATTACAGCTGACCTTATGATACCGTATTACTAGTTATATTTTCTTTAATAGTGCAGGAAACTGTGTCACTTAACCCTAATGAGACTGGTGGTGGAGAATCAAGCTCTCAGCCCACAAGGGAGATACAAGGGCCAGTGACTAGAGCATTACCTTCCAACCACAGCTCTCGTCTTGTCTTCCTGTTGGGTCCATTGTCCTCTGGAGCACACTATCTGTACTCTTCCAATGTAAAATATGCCCCTTCATCATTATCCACACAGTTTTCTAACCTCTCCACCTGAACCATTTGCTTTCCCTCTTCTGAGGAGCTACATGCGTAGAATTCATGTTGCTACACAGACTCTCGGGAGGTGTAGGACACAGGAACTGGCCACTGAAACATTTTTTTGTGTTTTCCTGTCACAGACCTAATTGCAGGTTACAACTTCTCCATCAGTGACATTGCAAATAGACCAGAGTCTTGATCAAAGCAATTTTAATTTGTTACTCATGTTGATGAAGATATACCGAAAGTAAAGAGAAAGCTTTGCTCTTTCCAACTAGACCAGCAAAATCTTGACTGAGCTCACAATGTGCTCTTGGTGCCTGAATTATCCACATTGTACAGGGCTCCAGAGAGTTCTTGTTTTATTCAGTAATAAATTGCATCAGTTGTTATTTCCTAGCTTGGACTTTCCATTATTATCACTACATTTTTCTCTCAAACACACAATTGAAATACCTTAGATGCTAGTGGCTGTTTATTGTGAATGTAGTAATTGTGGAAAATGAGACTCAGAAAAAAAAAGTGCAAGCATTTATAGATAGGAAAGGGCAAAAGATATTGTCAGTTATCCATGAATACTGTTTATATTTCTTTCAATAATCTGCATAAAGTTATATGAAAACAGCAATGTCTTTCAGCAGCTTGTCATCTTTAACACTAACTTTTTGTGTCACTTGTTTTGGAGGTGAAGGACAGAGGACAAGCATCATCTTAGTTTTGGTGAAAAATACAAAGCTGACAGCCTTGAAAACAAGTACTTAAGACACTGATGTGTCAAGCAGAGCAGAGTCAAAAATGTCCACCTAAGGTCTTCTGCAAGGAGATGCGGAAGACCTCTTGCCCATGGGTAGAGAGAGCTACCGAAATGCTCCTCTCATCCTGGCTGCCTCAGATGCTGCAAAGAGTCTGAGGAAAGCGTAGGAGAGTTCTTCTCAATTGTGATGTGGGCCCACGCAAGCCATTGAAAGCATCCTGGTTGGCTTCCCAAGGATTGGTACCTGTGCCATTAGGAATTTTATGGTGAGCTGTTACTGAACTTCAGGATGTCCTATGAGTTCAGTCACTAAAGAACTGAATTTTACAGTAGCTTCATGAATACTTGTTTAAAATGAGCTTTGCCCTGTACTATGTTTGCAAATGTATCAGACAATGAATTGCATAGCTGCTGTACTGCCTCTTCACAGTTCCAGGGTCACCATGTGATATATAGACTGGCTGGACTGATTTCACTCCCAGCAGAGAAAAAAGAAAATTAAAGAAAAAGGAAAATGATGACACAAGGCTCAATTAATAGTTAATTTAAGGATTGGAATTATTGCAAATTTTGTAGATCTTTCCAAGCAAACTAAATTTATTACATCAATGTACATTTTTTTTTTAACAGCTGATAGATTTGATCGAGCACTTTATGCCATTTGGTTTAAAAATTAGCATTCTACAATTTCCAAAGAATTTATCTCACAACGAAATGGGAAATACACTACTAAACTTTTAAAAAATGCTAGTCATTGTATTTTGTGGTACTGGGGGGCTTCATGCATCAGCATTAGCATCAAGAGCATTCCAAATGAATGCTCTGGAAATGAATATAAAATCACTGCTAATAAAATTTGCAGATGACATAGAGATAATGATGAGGACAGAGCACTCGTACAAACTGACCAGGATCTTAGCAATCCAGGCTCATTCAAACAAAATGTGTTTCTATGCAGTGAAATGTAAAGTAATTCATTTAGCAATGTGGAATCGAGCCAAAGCTACAGACTTCATCCTGTTAAAGAATGAGTCTGAAAAAGATTAGAGTGGAAAAGCAATTCAACATGGGCTCTAAAGGCGACTCTGTGATAAAACATGACCAGTCTTATCCTGAGACTTTTAAACTGATGATTAGTGAGTGGGACTAAGGAAGTGATTTGACTGGATAGAACACTGTGGCAAGCAATAGTGTAATACAGCATCTGGTTTTGGTGTCCACATGTTTAAAGGATATTTGAAACAGGAAAGAGCCTCCAAAAGAAGAGAAAGCTTTGCAGTAAGAGATGTAACAGCTTAGTGCTTTAGCTTATCAAAGAGAATATTGAGGGGACTGGCTTATGGCACATAAGTACCTTTTTCATAAGGAGAAAATAGAAAGCTTATGCAATGTAGTGGAGAAAAGTAATAAGGACTAATGGCTGGAAACTAAGTCCAGACAAATTCAAATTAGAAAATTAAGGGCCTTTTTTGTAGTAAAGGTGATCAACCACTGGAACACATGACCAAATGAAGAGGTCATTCTCCATCTCATGACATCTTCGCATCAGGCTGTGCCTAAGCCAAATGCAGATTATTAGCCTCATTGCAGATGTAACTGCATGGAATTTAATGACCTGTGATGCACAGGAGGCCATACCAGATGATCTACTGATCCCTTTTCACCTTAACCTGTGTGCACCAATAAATAAAAGGAATGAATTCTTGCGCTGCAGAGAGGTATTGTCAACTGGGAAAGGATAAACTGGTGCTTTTGGCAACCAGAAAAGAGTGGAGGATGCTTCTAAAAGACAGAATCTTGTTCTGAAATTTTAGTAATAATGGCAGAGAGAGAATATAATTTATATTTTTGTGGCTTTTCCCGTGACTAAATTCCTTCCTACTAGCAACCTCAGAAAACAGAAAGTTTTCTTATTTTCTTCCCTCTCAATATCTCTTTTGAAAGCATCCCTCAAGCAGGTGATATGAAGGTGTCTACTATTCTCATCAGTCACAAACAGTTAACACTAAGCCCAATCAGAAGTCCTTTAAAATTAGCAACAGTCACCCTGAATTCTCCAGTGGAAGTTTTATCAAGTTCACTGACCTCCACATACACATCACACAGTTTTATGGCACCTGCGCCCAATGAATAGTGTATTCTTTAGAAATAGTATTATGGTATTTAGTATACTTTAGTATCTAGTATACTATTAGTATACTATAGTATCTAGTATACTTTAGAATAGTATTCTAAAGAATACAGTATTCATTGGGCTGGCTTAGATCTCCTTTCACACCTGAGAAGATCCTTGCATTGCTTCAGTCTCTACACTGTATATTTTTCTTCATAAACCAGACCAAAGTATTTTTTTAAATGACATATACGATTCTGTTATCCACTTCTGGAGCAAATCATATTTTGCTAAGTTTTAAATTAATCTGGAGGGAGAGAGTCTTTTGCATCATTAGAGGAGTAATGCTTTCCACCATAACCTTCAATTTCACAATATCAACCAAATAACTTTGTTTATCAATAGTATTTCAGCAGAAGATTTTCCTATTTCCCCGCCAAAGAAGGGACAATATAGTACAAGATATGAAGGAAATTATTCACTACAGTTTAGTATTAGTTCCTATAAAAAAAATCCTCTTCCAGGGATATCGATTCTTTCTCTCATACCTGCCTTCCCTGCTTTGTCAAATATATCTTCTTTCACCAAACCTTGAAAATTTAGCCTTTAGGTACTCTAGAGGTATTTTAGGCACCGTAGGGGAGTGTGAAAGGCTACCTCTACTTCAATAATAATAATATATCTATTTAACTAATTTATGAGGCTATACACTCATATAAATACATACATATATACATATGTGTATTTAGTATATAAGGATTTTTTTTTACATTCATAATGCAGGACACTATTTCTTTTATTCTGTAATCAAGAAAGTCTTGTCAGCTTATCTATAATTAAAGAGTTTGCTGAAATTTTACCACGTTCTGGACCATTCTAGGTAGACCCACCACACTTTCTTTTTTATTATTTCTAAAAAAAGACCTACAGAAATGCATTATAGAGGCATTAACTCCTACTGGGGCTATTTTTCCATCTGGCAATGACAAGCTGTCACTAGAGAGCAGATATTTCAGGAAAAAAAAATCTAGCAGAAAGAAGGACAGAGAATCCAGGAACTGGGAAACTCATCTTGAATTAAAAAGTGTACAATGAGTTGCCTGTCCTTCTTATTACTTTTTGCCTTGAGACCACACACGGAACTTCTCTTTAGTGTCTCTTTTCCCCCTCCAGTAGTTCTGTATCACACAGACGTGTTGTGAGTCTCTCAGATCTGGTTGTAATGAGGAACCATATTGAGAGAGAGCTGAGTTAGATATGAGAGAAGGCAGAAGGATAATATCTGCTGTTATTAGGGCACAAATACTGCCTTCAGAAGGCAGGACATGGATCCCCACTGTTAGGATATGAACACAAGGATTATTAAATGAATGGGTGTCATAATAGAAATAATAACACTGACCTCTAGTTTTCATCAGTCTTAATGCTGTTCTCTCATTATAAAAAACTATTTACCCTTTGGCCTCATTTTATGCACATGGGAATCAGATTATTGCCTCATAAAACAAAGGAGCAGTGAGATTATCACTTAAGTAATGGCCCCAAACATACTGTTAGCGCAGTGTCATGGACCGTTGCTATACAGCAGAGCCATGTAACTCCTTTCACCAGGGCACGGTCCCAGCAATACAGGCAGTGGAGCAGGTAGAAATGTCACGGGGCGAGCGAGCACAGCTCCCCATTCACCATTGCCTCGGAGCAGTCAATCCCCGGAATGATATCCCTGGAACTTGTTAAACCTCCAAAAGCTCATATCCATTTAGAAGCGATAGCTGCTGCTGCTTCTGCACCAAATTGCTTTATCAGTTTTAGATAGCTGATTTTTTTTCCCCCGGTATTTGCTGATAAAATGTTTGCACACTGTTACACAGGGAAATACAGAGCACGAGGGAAAAGAAAAGAAAGGAAAAAAAAGGAGCCTTGATAATTTAAGAGCTGGCATTTCAGAACTAGAATGCCAAGCTTTTTAGGTCTACTTGATGTTTAACTCTGGGGTTCCTCCTCTCTCTCACTTTCTCTTAATGTTTAAAACAGGCAGAGTTGCCCCATGCTAAAGGTATGTAGTCGGATACCTCTACTGGGGATACCTGTGACCAGCTGAAGCACACAGCAGTGACTGAAGTCCAGGGAGACAAGGATCTGTGGATATAATGCTGGCATTGTCTACACTTTCATTTCTCCTGTTCCCTGGCCGCTCTCCTCCTCTGCATTTATTGCCACTACTACATTTATCCGAGGAGAGAGGCCATTGTAGGTTGCATATTTATTAATCATCCTTACCCGCTTCTCTTTTTGTTCTTTGCTCTGGTTCTTTTCAGTGCAGGGAGACAGAAATGCAGTAGCATATGATAGCAGAAGTACTTACACAGCACTTTTTTATCCACGGATCTCACAGGGCTCTGTAGAGGTAAGTGCTAATATTGCAATTATCATCCCTGTTTGTCAAATCAGAGAAACGAGGTTAAGAGGTAAACCCAAGGGCACACAGCAAACTATACAGGGTAGAAGGGACTCCACAACTTCCATCCAGCATGTGCTTCTTAATCCCAGCACCTTAGTGGAAAGACCTCTCTTGTCCTTAAGCAGAGACATGTTTCATCAGCAGGGAGGTATTACTTTCAACAGCCATGTTTTCTGGGAGGAGCAGTCCTCCTTCTGTTAGTGAACAAGCCATCACAGTGGAATATTATCTATACTGCAGCAGTAGAGTTGCTGTGGTCGCTGGACTCTGCAAAACTGTCCCAATGACTGGTACCAATACCGTCTATCAGAGTGCAGGGGTAAGGAGGCTTTAAAGGATGTGGAGGGTGTCAGGAAAGGAATAGATCCATCAGGAGATTTAGAAGAGGAGACTAAATCCAAGTTCCTTAGCAATTATCCCTAAACAGCCTCCCACCCAGGGCTGTGGTCTGATTGCCCTGGGGTAAGACTGACGTCCCCTGATTTCACAGGCACAGGAGCAAAATTTGGATTTTCCAGAAAGTAGTGGGATCTGCATAACATCACACTGCTTAATTTTATATCTCAATTTCAGCTTTGTTTATCTTCTGAGAACAGTTATAAAAATAAAATCCAGATTTTTTTTAAAGTGCTGATGGGGATGGTAGTCCGGATTTCTCAGGGATTAGGTAATGGGAGAGAATCTTTGGCTTCAAGTCACCCCTTCAACTGTAGTCGGATCCAACGTGTGTTAGCATTTATATTGTCCACTAGCTTGCCTACTGGGAAGTTGGTGGTCTTATACTTGATGCATAGCTCAGAAGGATTATTTTACTAGCAATGTGAAAAGGATTTATTCACAGCATGGCTGAGGAGAATATGAGCAGGGAAAATGAAGCAGATCTGAAGCCTCTGGCCTGAGCCAGGATTTCAGTCCCCTGGAGGATGCTGTGGACAGCACAGACCACGCTCTATATGTCTTGCAGGTAATGGACCTACAGCAAAAGCTTTCAGTGCCATCAGTCTAGCATCTTCTCAAAAAAATGCTATCATCACCTTTAAAGATGATTTAAAGCATTAGTATCATTTTCATTTGATAATTAGAAGTTCTAGTGGATTCAAGATTTAATTTACCCTTTTTTTACTCATACCAGCATATGAACTCCATGCAAAGTTATGTATTATTTTCTCCACTGAAAATATTCTGTGGTTTCTTTTTCCCTCCTTATGTAAGTACAATATTAATAACCCAGCACTTGCAGCCACTACCAGGGCCATGGACACTTGTGGGGGGAACTGCGAATTAAAAGTGTATTTGAAAAGGAAAAAATCTCTGCCTTAATGGTACCATTGTAACTGATTATATTTGGTAATGGACTTGCAAATGAAGTTTAAACATTAATCTAAGAGCTCAATTAAGTAAGGTATTATAGTGCAGCAGAGGTTTCTTCCATTTCCCAAGCAAGTTGAAAAAAAAAAAAAACCTTGGAAATGAAGACAAAATCAGCTTCTCTTCTTTCTTGTCTTTTGAGAGGTCTGGTAGAGGTTGTTACTGAATTAATGAAATATTATTGATTCACATTTCCTTTCTAATAAGTGAAATGGAGGGGGATATTGGTTTTGTTTCCTACAGCAGTGACATACTGCAACTAGTGATACCATTGACTCTGCATAGTCCTGAAAATCTCCAAGCAAATTAGACCTCCCTGGAGATCAGCTGGTCACTGGAGACGCATTAGGAAGCCATCTGACTTTTTCGAATAAATGAAGATTTCACTTTGTACCAGGAGTCCTACGGTACACTGCTCGATATGATCAAGTTACTGGACCCCATAGTGTTTGTTCACAAAGGTTCAAATTCGAAGCAGCACTTAACTGCATGTTTAAATGGGAATTAAGCGCATTATTAAAGTTAAGTGTGTGCTTAAGTACTGTTCTAAATAGAAACACTTTCCCGAATCCTGAATAGCAGCAAAGAGTAATTCCTTCCACTGCAGATGTTACAGGGTGGAAGGCTATAACCTACATTATGCAGGAGGTCAGACTGGATGGTTGGTTGTAGTTATCCTTTTTGGACTTCAGTTGTGCACAGGACACATCGTTGATCAAATACCAACTTTCCAACTGGATTTCATCCAGCATAAGCTAACTGTGTTTAGAATTATAAGAAGGAAATACAGACAGTCCAGGGTAATTAAACACAGGGGAGATTTTTTCCGTTCACAAGCCCCAGCCATCAGTGTTTTGGATAACCTATTCTATTAAAAAGCTATCCTGCTACAATGTATTTGTACAGTTCTTTATTCTGCTCATTCTATTAAGGTTGCTCTAAAATTATTCCACTGAGTATTGCCAGCAGCTTTGAGACCGTTAGCACACAGTATTAAATAGAAATGAATAAAGACTTGGCTAATATAACATGTGGCAACTCACTTAAAAAGGCACTGTCGGGATATTTTATACACCTCTGCTTTTACACTCCATTGTTTCTAATATTTCTCTGAGAGACTTGGATATATTTAATTCTTCCTACTACCATTTGGTCCCTTACATTGGGCAAATAAGAATTTCTCTTCAATGGCTGTATTAGTGAGCCTGGCTCTCTCCTCCTGAGCCCTTGCTTGCACAGTCCACTGTTGTGCTGCAACATCTTTGTTGTGCATTAGCAGTAAAGATGTCCCATTACTTGTGCTTCTGTACTCATACTCTGAAGGAAACACCTGAGACGAAGATTTGGTAGGCCTTAAAAAATACTGAGTATGAGACTTCTAAGTATAAATTCTTATTAAGTAATACATAATATTTGCACTCAGACATTAAAATATCTTTACAATAAACAAAGAAAGGAAAGTCTGAGTTCACAGAAGAATGCGCCTATCTATTTTCCAGGCAAAGAGCAGGCTTCCCATAAAGAAAACTCTGTTAGTAACATACATTAGCTCCAGATGTACCTGGTGATTCCTTACAATAAAACACTTTCTTCAACTACTACAATGAAGACAACCTGAACAGGACAACTGTCCTGCTGCAGTGAACACCTGCCAGAGGACAACAGCACTGACACCATCTCAGGCGTGCAAATCTTGCAGCTGCAGCCAGCCTCATGCAGAGGGAGCACTGTGCAGTTTGGTGTAGCCTCCCAAACCATTTTCTTCACATGTGGGCTAACAGTCTCAGCAGCAGCACTCTGTGTGCTGCAAGTCTTTGGGTAGTGCTTTGAGGCAGAACATTTTGCCTTTTCCCACCACCTCCTTACACTCTCTTACTTTTGCCACACATCCATTACAGCTTTTCCCTCTCCGTCTTCCTGTCATTTGGCTGCCTCCAGGAACAAGGAATAGGGAGCCAAGTGACTACATTGCCGATTCAGTTCTCTCAGAGGTAGCACCAGCACTCTTCCAGCTTTAATTACACAAAAAAAACTTAATTTAGGAATGTGGGGGCTTTCTATAAGCTCTCAGGTCAGATTTTCATCTATGCTGGCATAAGTCAGGAGGATCTCAGCAAGAGCCAGTGAAATCTGGTTTAAAATTCAGCCTTAATTCATTTCCAAGTCTCCTGTCTAACATAGTGTAGATGCCACCACAGAAGAGTTGCCTGTCAGCAGCCAAACCAAAACTGTGCTGGAAGCAGTTGCTAGAACCAGATGTTAAAAATCTGCTTCCAGCAGTCTCCTACCATCTACTCTCCTCTCCCTCCTCTTCCCCTCAGCCAGATCTGGAACCATCCAAAAGTGAAAGTTATTAGTGACAGCACCCATCTCTGCGATAAAAATATCTAAATCCAGTCCAGGCATATCCCAAGGAAGAAAACTTGAATTTCCTGAATTCCGCAACAGCAAGCATCCAGGGCACCTTGGATTCAGTGATGTCAGTGGAGACCATTCTGATTACACTTTATAGATCCCCTGAGAAGATGGTATCTACTAGCAATATTTCATTCATTTTTTTAAGGAGAAACCTGTTTAGTCGCATTGCACAACGCACCTTTGAAACTAGAAAATGGAAAATACACTATTTTTTTCCCCCAAATATTCTTTGCCACCAATTCAGCCAATGCATTGTGTGACACACCCCAAGAGATGAAAAATAGCTCTTCCAAAGTAAATTACTCTGAATGTCTTTTTTTTTTTTTCCAGATTTGACAGTTTTCTTGGTGTAAGAACCCCTCCATCCATTCTCACAAACCTATGAGTGAGTATTGTTTAGTCTCTACTTTCCTTCCGTCAGTTTTCCATGGGAGGAATTCTTGTCTTCTGAGCAAAGATCTTTCCTGAAGTTTTCTATCAAGAATTCTGCATTTTGACAAATTCATTTAATCTGACCTGTAATTTGACCAAAAGAGAATTTGTGTTTCCCTAAGGCTCAGGTCCTCATATTCAGCTGATGCAAATCTGTGTACTTCCACCAGCTTTGATATTCTTAGCGTGATTTAGCCCCAATAGTGTCTTGCTTTTAAATATCCTTTAAACTACCTTCTATTTGCTATTTCCCTCAGAAAGAGAGATCATACTCCTGCCTACMTTATGGGGCCACCTATGGGAGATTGCATCCATCCCCCTGCAAGCTCTTGACCTATGGTAAAAGTGAGGTGACCAAAGAGTTGGTTACCTCAAATGAGGTATTACAGAGCAGCTGATGCAAGGTACCTTGTTAATGCAACTAGATGTGTCCGAGCTTTTTCCTATTTTTGTTATGCTTTTAAGAAAAAATGGTTAAGATTTATTTTCACATATTTGATTCAGGTCAAACTTACAGAGTTGAATTTTGTCTCCATACCTGTATTGTTTATCTGTGTGTGTGTGTATTTATATACATATGCATGCGATGGGCATACTCCTCTGGTTAGCTGCTTTTCAGACTGAGGACACAAAAAGTCAACAGTTTTATAATTATCTACTAATATGCACAGAGCCTTCCAGCCTCCAAATGATAACTGCTCCCTGTTTAGTGTAAGATTAGGCTACAGGGCCTACTGCCTCATAATGGTGCCTCATAATAGTGAGTATTGAAGTTGGACATTGCATTAGACTGCAAATTGCTGCCAATAATCATGGCCCAAAGCATATCTTTGACATAAGCATAAACATTATTAGAGAGGAATCTAGAAATCTTGTTTGGTCTCTCATTGCTGCAGTAAACAGCATAGCCAAAGCACCTGCTACAAACATCTCTATAAATCTTCTTATAAGGTGTGACATCCAGCACTGAAGAATGAACTTGTTGTCTTTTTCATCCATATTTGGAAAAAGAAAGAGATTCTTGGGGCACTAAGCCTAAACCTTTCCTGCGGTGCTTAGCCATGGGAGCCTCAGCATCGTGTCTTAGACCTCAATAATTCTCCATAAAGCTGGGAATCAGAGCTGCTTCCACAAGTCAATATTTGATATAAAATGTGATGCCTTCATCCTTTCACAAGCAGTTCTCCTGCTGAAGTCAATGAGAATTTGGCATTTCTGTCAACAGTCATTTTGGTCCTTCAAAACAAAGAATCAATGTGTCATTTTCGATACAGTTGCTAGTAGGGATTTGCTTGTATGGGAGATGTCCCTGAAAAATATATAAATCACACTTTTTCTGATTGTATCAATTTAAAAAAATAATGTATGGAGACAAGCTTTAGGATTCAAAATATTCCTATTGGATTATATTAGTTACTTGAAAATAAATCAGTATATTCAAAACTCTATACCTGACAAGATAAGCTGTACTTTAGCCCTCATTAAGCTGATGAAATTAAAGACTTGCAGGTGTGGCTCGGCTTCAGTTCCGCATATATCTCTGTGAAAGAAGGAAGACAGTCATGCGTTGCCTGTTCTTTAAGCCAACCAGATGTGAGGCAGTCAAGAGGTCCTATTTAAGCACATATGTTGGATTCAGTGTGCCATATGTACTCTTGATTATTTTTCTATCTCTAGTCTTGGAGAATCTTCTCACCCATTCATGGATTAGTTATGTGTCACATGCCCTTTTGCAATCAGGAAGTAATACCAGCGTTTTCCTGCAGCTATAGAAACACCCTCACATTACTATCGTTTTGCAGGTAAGCACTTTTTACTACAGCTGAACTGGAAAACTGAGGAGGGGAATAAACTTACTAGAAATATTTATTTTATTTTCTTACTGTGAGCTAGGGGCTTATATTTAAAATAATTCAAGCAAAAATGTGGCATACATACCTCCTAAATGTCACAAACTATAGAACTCTTAAATCTATACTGATCACATATAAATGACCAGCTAGTACAATATGATAAGTTTCTATTACAGCTTCAATACTCAGCACTTTTGCAAATCAGGCCACTTGATTTAGGTGGCTAATCAGGCACATTTGAAATGGTTTGCCTTAATTAGTTCCCCAAAGTTACATAGATTATTAGAAAAATAACTAAAGAAGCATTTTTATTCAGGAGGCAAAACATAATGCAGTGTTAAACTATTTAGCACAATTTGCATGGAACGTGGTGTGCACACACAACTGCCTCAGTTTGAACTTTAAAACCTTTTTATATTGTATACTGGCAATAATTTTCCCCTTTTAATACTCAGTAGGCTTCTCTTGCTTTGGGGAATATTAGGTGAATTCTTTTGTAGGTAAAATGACAACTGCAAATGAACAGTAAAATTGTATAGCTGAGTGGATAAAATACTTTAAATTACAGCACTGTGATAAAGACACCAATGTAAAGGTTACAAACCATTTTTCATTTTAAGGTCAATGTTGATAATTTCACTAATGTTTTTAGATGGACTTAAAAAGCAGGTTCATTCTATTTTAAATATGTCACACACATGTACAATTTTTTTGTGTATATAGCAAGATTTGTTCCTATTCCGCAGCAAGGGAAGATACAAACATCTGTTTGGAAGAGCTCCTCAGGATATTCTTTCATTTGACTCTAAATATCTTGAACCTCATCTAGATTCTTTCTCCTCAAGCTGAAGTAGTAGGTCTTTTCTTTTTCTTTCTTTCAGATCGCAGGCTTAACTTGCATTAATAAAGAGGCTCACAAGCTTGCAGATTGTAGAGAAAGATATTTAATCTCTGATTTACATCTAACACAAGATGGCAGGATTTCAAATTTGGGAATTTTCATGGAATTCATATGGGAGAAATATGCAAGCTCTTATAAGCCTGTAAAATATATGTGGAAAAATGGAATGGCCCCTTGGAGGACTAGGGGACTGCTGTTAGAGTATGCAAGGATGAGACAATGAAGACTAAGGCGCATTTGGAATTAAATCAATCAAGATATGTCAAGAACAAGAAGAGGGACTTGGTCTCCGTCTCTGGAAATCTTCCAAACCTACCTGGATGCAACTGGGTGTCCCATGTTTTAGGTGTTCCTGCTTGCACAGAGGGGTTGGACTAGATGATCTCTAGACGTCTCTTCCAACCTTAAGCATTCTGTGATTCTCTATCACTTCAGTATTAGGAGATCCACCTTCTACAGGGCTATCTGTCTGCACTGGGAAAAATACTGTCCATTTTAAAGGCTGGCTCACTGGCAGTGCTGCACCAATAGGCCATCCACTCATGTGGATAGGACTTGGTCTTATCACTTATGAAAACCTGCTCTCACTGCTGCTGTGAAACCAGTACAAGTTTTCCTTGTGGTTTAGTTCCATACAAGCTGGTGTTAGTTTTGTCATGACAAATACAATCTGAAAGCTGTGGTTTCCTTTGCATCCTTAGGGAGAAACAACTACAGGAAGGTGTTTTGATGGGTTGGGAATTTTTCTGCCCTCAGTTGACTTCTCCAAGAAGAGAAGAAAGAGTGAAAAAAAATGAATAAAAATTTTTCCTGGTGGTGCTTCCTATGTCAAAGAGGATTTTTTCAGGGAAGCATCTTAACTTAATGAATCTTCATGTTAACTCTAGCTGAGCTTTGTATCCGGCCTAAAGGTTGCACAGAAAATATGTGCACTTTCAGCCAGTTTCTATCCCTTCAGCTCTATGTAATGGATATAGGATATTCTTGGATATTTTTTTGAATTCACACTGATGTAATGAAAGAAGAGAGCCTGTTCCTTTGATCTTATGATTTTATGATGATACTGGTTTAATGCAACTGGTCCTTTCTTTTTGCTTCATTTTTGGAACCAAAAACTTCTCTCTGGCATGGCCTTGATCACTCCATGGGGTCTTCATGTAGATACAGAGATAAAATCAGTGTTTGTGTAAGCCAATATAACCCTATTTGCCTCAGCTGAATTGTGGAGCCTATGCCAGCAATGAACTCGCACGAGTCTTTTAGAACGAGGCAGTTATTTATCTTTTGAAGTATCTTATTCATTGCTGTTAGTGCCGTAAATATGTATTGAGTCACCTGCTCCATTACTTTCAGTGTGGCAGCTGGATTGTCTCTAAACCCCACTAGCAAATTGCTGAATAGGTACCAGCTCATGGCAAGTTGATTTATGCCATTGCCAGCACTCCTCCATTTAATCCTCTGCCCTAATCCTTCTCTTAACCTCCATGCGCAGTCCCAAATAAAACCTGCCCTCCCTTCCCTCCTCCCTTCCTGTGGTGGATCTGAGAGATGGATGGGCACTGCAGCCAGAGTGATTATTGTGTCGTGTAGATGAACCATTCCCTGATTAATGCTGTTTTTTGGCCAGGCCTTGACTGGGAGCAGGGAGGGAGGGAGTGGAGGGTCTGCTCCACAGCCGTGCTCCCCTCACACTGCTGCAGCTGCCTTGCGCTAGGACAGGGGGAGTCCCTGGTGAGGGAGCAGGCAGGGCCTCCCGCTGTCCTGGTAGCTGCCCGCCAAGGGGTGCGCAGGGAGGGCCGTGTGGGGCTGCGCCTGCCGCCCTCCACAAGCGTCCTGCGAGCTCCCCCTCTTGTCCCCCGGCGTGGCCTCCATGAGCGTAACCCACTTTCCCAGCGTGTGGCACGTGTGGGCCACGGAGCTGCCACCATGTAAGGGGACAGTGCAAGCTGTCTCTTGGCCACAGGGCACATGTGGGGTAGGAACTGGACCTGGGAACAGCTGAGCCTGAACCAGTCCCTCTGGGCTAGATGCTGCAGCACTGTCACATTGCAGGGACGGGGCAAAGCACCAGGACACCGTTTGGGGAGGTCACAGTGGCCCTGGTTGCTTCTGGGGAAATGGCTGAGGGCTCCAGGCATTACTGGTCCATCTTCTTGGTGGTCAGGAGCCCCCAGCTCTCTCAGGACCCTACTGTGTCTTCCCACCCGTCCAGCCAACCACACAGTACTGAGGGAAGCCTTCCTGTGGTGGAGACACCCACCTACCTTGGTATGGACACCTATGTCACTTGCGTCCCTTTCATAGGAAGTTGCCAGTTGCCTGGTGTGGCTTTGAAAGACTTCTGATGGGCATGACTTTGAAGGCGCTACAATGGCCATGGCTTTGAAGGTCTTACAGTTGATGTGACTTTGAACGTCCTACAATGGACAAGACTTTGACGGCTCTATGATACTCATGATTTTGAAGGCTCTACTGTTGGTGTGATTTCAAAGGTTCTACAGTTGATGTTACCTTTAAAGGTCCTCTGTTTGGCATGACTTCAAAGGCCCTACAACGGGCATGACATCAAAGGCACTATGGTTGGCATTACTTTCAGAGGCACAATAAGACATGGAGCAAAAGTGGCTTAGACTCTGAGAAGAAGCGGCCAAGCAGCAGTGGGTGAGGTTCTGCAGTCCCAGTGTCAAGCTGGAGGAACTTTTGTGTCTACCTTGCCATGCTCATGCAAATACTTAGCATGGAGGCCATAGCAGGAGGCCAGCTGTAGTGGTTTAGCCACATGGCTGGGCTATTCAGTGAAGGAAAGAAAACTCAGGAGGGATATAAAGAAAGGTCATGATTTTAGTGAGAAGAGTGAGTTCAGAAAACAGCAGCCAATTGACAGTTAGGAATTTGGCTGAGTAAAAGCTTTGAGATTTGGCCCATTTGCCCATACTGTTTTATGCGTTTTAGGGGATACAGTCATTCATTCAAAAACTAGCATGTCACAAAGCAAAGCAGCTTTATATTGTACACTAGAGCCTTCATGGTCTAGGATGATAAAATTGCCTGGCACTGTACATCGCTAGCCTTTGCCAGGACATCACTTATTTTAAACAACTGCATCTTTAAGAAGGAAATAAATGCTAAAATTACAAGAAAATCCCTTGTTCCTTTGCTATCTCTATATCTTCCCTTGTAATGGTTTAACACAAAGGGTTGGGATCTAGTAAGGAGAAGGCAGAATTTTTTGGATACTGCAAGGCTGCCTCTGAGGCACAGAGGAGAAGTGAATACGGAGAAGTGTTGAAAGAGGGCACCACATGCACTATAGTCAGAAGAATTTGCTCAGGCTCTCCCAGTATATGTTTTAGAGATGTAGTGTGTATTTATACAGCAGGAGGATGAGCAGATGACTGCACAGCATACTCGAGGAATGAAGAATGAGGGAGACAGACCCAAAGCACGTTTGCTGGGAGTGCTGCTTGCACAGAGTATTGAAAGCCTTTTAAGGAGGGGTGAGGTTTTGTAAGTGAAAGCTCTGCTACAAAATGGTCACCAGCCAGTGTTGCCAGATAACATGCAATTGTTGTAGCTTGCGTTAGGTTTGATGTGTTTTAAAGCCCAGTCACCCGGTGAAGCTGAGCAGAACAATTCTAGAAGTGTCCTTTCATTCTTTCTCAGGGCCAGGGTGTACTCTGGAGTAACTCTGAATGAGCTCCTTGACATGTGTAGCTGCTGCCTTGTTTACAAATCACAGCCAACACTCATTTGGAAGGAGGGGAGATGAGAAAATAGAAATGAGGCCTTCTTTGAATGTAGGCTGCGTGCTGTAGCTAAAATAGATCAAGAACCACTTCGAGTGAAAGAGAACCCAAGCAGAGGGCTATATCGCCTGCGTCCTTCTGCCACTTCCCCTTCTTGGCAGACCTTGGAAGTGCCTGGAGGATGGTCTAAGCAATAGTGCAAGGGTGGGGAGGCTAGAGAAGGGTGTTGACACGCAGGGAAAGGGCCTGAGGAGTGAGGCTTACTGCTGGCGCTGAAGTCGTTCATTAAAGCTGAGCATAGGATTCGAGTCAAGAAACTATTCATTTAAGATTGAGCAGTGGGAGTGAAAAGAGTTTAGTACATTACTTGTGAGCTTTCACCAAATCTTAAGCAAAAGTCAGAGAGAGAGCAATGTGTGTTTTCAGTGTTTGCAGCCCAGCCAGGGAATTCTGGCACAGCTCAAGTACCACAGAGTAGAAGTTTTCTAAAAAATCCTACTTCAGTCCTTCTCCCTCCTGTCTCTAAAATCCAGAATGACCCTTCGTAGGGCCCTATAGACTGTGGAGTGCAGTTAAACCATGGGACAAAATACATTTGTTCTTCTGAGTGGAGACTGCCTCTGCCCATGTGTGTGGATGCAGAGTATTATGCACTGCTGCATGAATATTCAGCTGTGAGCTGAGAAATGCATGTATGAGGCAGGGAGGAATGAGACTATCGTACAGACAGAGAGAAGTAGAACTTTACATCTTAACCCTTCCCAAATCAAGGGAGAGAGCAGAACAGTTTATACCAGCCATAGCTTTCATCGGGCAGCTGGGGTGGGTGGAGGTGCTAGCATGTACCCCATCTGCCTTTTTCCCTCCCTCTTGTCTTCAGTCGCCTGCACACAAGCTGCAAGCACATCCTGTACACCAGGAGTCAAGAGTCTGGAGGGAACGATGGCTGAAAATCTGCCCCTTGTGAACTGCTTCAAAACACCTTTGTGCCACCAGGCCACTGCAAGGTATTCATGGGGTGAGCCAGACCCTTCCTCACCCTTCCTCTTAGTCAGAGCTGCACATGAGGTTTGTTGGTTTCGGTCGTCCGCTCTGGTACTTATTACAGTTTCTAAAATTAACTCAGAGTTTTAATCTTAGAAATAAGTGATGGGGAAACCTTCCAGCAGTCAAAGTGAAATTTGACTCAAAAGGGAAAAAAGAACCCAGTCGTTCACAGGCACCCTGAGAAATCAAAGAAGCCAGAATCTCCACTTCCCCAGGCACCACCTTTGCCAGCGCTGCCTTGGCACCAGACTTGTCTCCTGAAAATGTGAGTGGGTGGAGTTTTATTTGCAGGCTGTAGGGAGTTCCTGAGCTGACGTGCTGCCAGATTCATGCTTTGTTAACTGTTGCTTTCACTGCCAGTTGCTGAGGTTATAATCGGGGCATTTTTGATAACATGGGGGCATTAAAAAGAGGTCCTTAGATTAAGGAGCAACCCTGGGACAATTTGCAAGTCACAGTTAACAGAGAGATACCCGGAAGATTTGCCAAGTTCAAAGGTCTTCGTTATTAATGTTCCAGTAGCTGACTTGATGGGTTGGCGCTAGTCTGTGTCCCGTTACTCCTTCCACCTTCTTTCCTAAAGATAATGCACAAGACAAATCTCTGTATGGAGGGATAGAATCTGTAATAGATTATTTCTTATTACATAGAAATTGGTTAATAATTTACTAATTCAATTTCGGTGTTTCATCCCTGATTTCAATTAATCTTTAGAATATAAAATAAATGCTGTTCTTTGTTCTTCCAGTGCTAATGAAGAAACTAATGAGGAGACCTGTCCTTGATACCTGGCTAAAGATGATTTAGCTGCATAAGAGTTTTTATTCTTTTATTTACTTCTAAGTTTAAAACACAAAATCTATCCATGAAAGTGTAAGCTGTACAAGCTGATTATGAGCACCATTTTGCAAGTGTACTGCACTACTTTTACTCTAGTAAAATTCCAGTTTTTGGCAGAGCATTATAAAAGCACAAATCCCTATATTCTTTCATTCTGTAAATGGATATTTTGTGCATATACTTTATACATACTCAAATAAAAGAAGATATATGAACTTTTGTACAGTGAATCAAGCTGTTGTCTGCCACTCTGCAACTGTGCTTTAAGATTTAGCAGATGTAGAGAGTGATTTGTTTCTCACAAATTGTGTCTGTGGCTCTGTGGCCATAATGCCTTTCAAGAAGATTTTTTTAAATCGCATCTGTCAGGAATTACACAAGTATAATCAATCCAGCCTCCTGACATCCCTTCTAGCTCTGTTTCCTGTAATTCTATTACCTGTTGTTCCTTACTGCCCTCCTGTCCTGTTTCTCCCCCATCCACAGTCTGAGAAATGTTTTCAGCCCTGCCTACACCAGTGTACTCAGAATGCACAGGCGTCCGTGACTGGCAGATGCCCGTCTGCCAATACACAGGTGTGAATTAGGGAACCAATTCAGTTTCAAGCCAGCAGACTTCTCTTCTTGCAGTGTGTTGTATCATCAGTGGCAGGGGATTTGACGCAAACACCAAGGGCACTAAATGACGCGTTCTAGTGTTCAGATGCTTTTTGCCAAGTGTGATTTCACACCTTGGGGAGCACAACAAAATCTGTCAACAAAGCTCCAAACAGCAACATTTCCATATTTTACTTACCATGGAGCCCTTTTTCTGAAAGGAAGAATTATTGTAGTAGTATGTGGTCAAATTTGTGAACTTATTCAGTGCAATTGCTACTGATACAAGCAGAAATGACCCTTCCTTTCCAGACCCGTCAGCTTGCTTAAGTCTGTGTCATTATAGAACAAGGGTAGTGCATTAAGACATATAATAGAGACACCTGAATGTGTCACCCTTGCAGTGAATGGGGGTGAAGGTGCAGCTCAGTGTGGGCTCTGCTCTGAGAAATCACACCAGTTGGGATGGGACTCCTCACAGCAGGCTGAGGGGAGCTGGTATCATTTTTCCCATGAATGAGAGTGCTGAGATTTTCTTTTAGCTCGAATTTGCTTCTGAGGACTGAATAAGTGATCCCGAACTGGAAGCCTATGTTCAGGTTTGCGGCTGGCCAGCACTCAGGAACTTTTGTCTTTGTGCAGGGGCAGGAAATTCCCTGTGAGTCTTGTTCTCTACTTTGCCCTTGCGCACAGGAGAGGGAAGGGCTTGTTGTATAAAGTTTACTCTACAAGTACAAATTCCTAACTCTATTAAGCAAACACCTACACAACACGGAGTAGATCTCCAAATATATTAGAATTATGAATTCTTACATTTTTAGCAGTAGGGAAGTAAGATTTTCCAAATGACTGAGTGAATTGACATCTCCAAAAGAACAGCAAACTGATCCATCGGGCTTGATTTGGAACTCCCTTTAATGCAGTGTAAATCTGGAGTAACGCTGCGTAAGTCAACAGAATTATGCCAAGGCAAAGTCAGAATCCCTCTCTTTTCTTTCTTTTCTTCTACTGTGCCGGCTAATCCCATAGCTGCAAAGAAACTGAAAAATCTATATATACAAACTCCATTGGCCAGGATATCTTACTGAGAAACCTACATATATCCCAACCTTATAAAAAACCATTCAAGTGTGACTGTCCTCTCTCTTGCTTTTTTGATAAGCAGAGAGGAAGAGCTGCCAGTAGTACAGAAAATACAAGATGGGAAAATTTCACAGCAGGTGAAAAAATCATCAACTGAATGGAGATCAAGGCAGCTAAATTAAGGAAGTTCACAATTCCTAGGTAACAGGGCCACAATACAGCACATAGATGAAACTGAGACATTAAGGCAGCTAACGTATTGCTGGCAATTGCCCAATGGCAATCTTGGAGTTGCAAAAAGCAACAGCATCTCCAGTAATGAGTTTCTTACCAAAAATCTGCTCCTGTCCATTGGCTTGGATTGAAATAGATTAAACTAGTGGAAAGATTCTTATTGACTTCAGCAGTCAGTGTGTGAGGCCTGATGAGTTTAAATAAAAGGCAAACAGGTGAAATACTGTTGTAATAAATGAACCTGCAATTTCCCAGACTGCAGATGACTGTATTGTATTGCTTGTCCTGTATGACACCGTAGGCTTAAAAGGGTGGATCTTTCTATGACACCAACGAAAAATAGATGGTCACATTTTGAGGTTAGCAAATGTTTAAAACAAATCATGGCAGACTTTAGAAAAGTGATGTTGGAGACACCAGTCTGCTATTTGTAAAATCCCAGCTATCCCTTCAAACGAAGTCCTAGAAAAAAATGGCAATACTCCATTTCATTAGTAACCACCTTAAAAAAAAACACATGAATATGCCTCTTACATCAGTCTGCTCTGTAAGACTGACTGTGACTTGTAGCTTCATTAAATAAATTCTGAGATTTGAAATGTAAATCTCATTTTTGAGGGCATTGCAATTTATGTGCAAATTTTCAGAGAGCAAGAAAGAAAGAAGTTCTGCCTGTCCTGACAATACCTGGCGAGGGAAGGACTCCTTGACACCTGTTGCTCAGTGCTCAAAATCCCAGTTTCGCAAACAAACCCTTCACAGTGCAGCGTAATTGCCACCCGAAGTGCCACAGAGCTGTACAATTTTATTGACACTTTGAATTCTGTATTCTGAGGTAAGAGGCATGTTCTTCTGATTTGCTTCAAGCATATACAAATGACTAGATTCTTATCATCCATGTGTCTCTGGGCTGGTAGCTTTCTTGCTAAACTCTCTGTGGGTATTTTTTTGATTTAGCATTCTGTTCAAAAAAAAAAAAAAAAAAAAGTGAAAGCTCTCCAAACAGAAACTAAATCTCTACAAATTATATTATTATGTCCTGTTTGTATTGTGATAATGCCTAAAGTCCAATTACACTATAAAAAATAGTTTAGTCATGTCCAGAGAGCTCCTATTTTTATCTTCCCAATGGATGCAATACATAGTGGCTCTCAAACTACAGACTGTGCACCAGTGAGGCCAAAGGGCATTTGAGGTGTTACTGGTTTGTTGAGGGGAAGCTGCTTCCGCAGGCATTCACAGGACACTTCAGCATAGAGCCTGTAAACCTGAAGGAATCAGGAAATAAGGAAAAGGAAATAATGCAGTGTCATTTGCAAGAGATGAAATGTAACCACCATACCTATGAAATGATGGGGCTGAAAGATGAACCGAGTGTCCATTTTGTATATTTAGAAATGATGGGATAAAAAAGACTAGCTAACTGGACCCAGCAACCAAAATTTAGGCTGATACAAAGAGAAAAAAAGAAAAGCCATAAACAAGGAAGCATATAAACAAAAAAAAAGCAAAAAGTGAAAAGGAAGCAGGGAATCTGCATGGCCAGGGAAATATGGAGAAAGACTGTGAGTCAGGCTACAAGGAAACATAGAGAAAAGGAAAAGCCAACGGGGGAAAGAAGGTGCATGAATTATTTAAGAAGGGATCACAAGTGCAACATCAAAACAGGGTCCTGCTGTTTCAGTTCTAATTCAATGGAAATGTTGAATGAAAGGATTGAATAAGCAACTACATTACACCATTGATAAACTTCTCCATAGCATGTCAACAAAAGACATGCTGGATATACATATATACTATATAATTACACTGTTGTAACCCCTCATGTCAACACTSTAGGAGCAAGCTTTTCCTAGTTCTGACATATTACTCTGGTTACATGGGGAAAAAAATGTTTATTTTGGTTCACAGGTAGGGTTATGCATGCTTAACTATTCTTATATAGTTGCATTGATGAAATGTGAAATGTGCCTGCGTGGACAAAACCTGAAATATCTAGCTGTCCTTCAGACCGCAGACATGACATTCTTTCCCTTAGCAAGAAGCTGCATTTCAAAGACACCTTTTATGATTGTATAATAACAGAGCAGAGCAATACAAAGTATTTAACCAAAAAAAAAAAAAAAAGTCTTTTATAGGTATTAAGAATATGTATGTTTAGATTCCTAAGCTTATACTTCCATGTAAGCAATAGCTGAAGATGCTATATGAAAGTTTTGTGATCATGAATGGGAGAAAGGATAACGAGAGTCTTGTAAGTGAAGCTTTAGTCCGTGCTGTGAATACTTCCATAACCTTTGCCATAATCTGAGAGTTACTATGGCCTATATCAGAAAGAAAATAGACTATGGCTTTTAAGAAACCTTGATATGAAGGGCTCTCGATGCTCTTCAGAGATTTTCATAGTATACACCTTTTTATTTTAAATATGGACATCACGAGGGAAATGAATAATATTTGCTGCTTAATAGATTTGAAAAGTATATGATTTGAGTGTTAAATGTAAGCAATTGTTAACAACAAAACACATGTTCTATTCTTTGTCTTCATATGCTGGTCAGATAAAAATAAAGTATAAAATAAAATAAAATAAAATAAAATAAAATAAAATAAAATAAAATAAAATAAAATAAAATAAAATAAAATAAAATAAAATAAAATAAAATAAGGTGCCTTATGCTGGTTTCTCAAAAATGCAGCATCAGGGATCTATAAAAGTCTGAGAGATTCTATTGCTGCCTTTTGAAGGACTCTGTAATAATGAGGCCTGGGGAGAAAAATTGCAGTTGACGACCATTGAAGTCTTGAACTGTAGTCAAGCCACAGAGTGGAATTACTGAGCCTTGAACACCTCTCCTGAACCTTCTCTGTTGAGAAGAACCTTTGTTAGATGAGAAGGCAGAGGTTGAAAGATTCAATTGAAATCCTCACTAAATACATTCTCTGAGAAGTTGGGACACGTGGWTTTTCTCCACACAGAGTTACAAATCCATGAAATCAGAGCAGTTTGGGAAATCGCTCTTTTTTTTTTTTTTCTTTTTTAGCAGGAGGAATAAACTAGAATCAGGATATTAGCAATTCAGCCTATGAGCAAGCAAAGCAGATTTTCTTGTACTGACCTACTTGAGCCAGGGTAACACATACTGTGATASCGAGAAGTGTTTGAAAAGGCAGAAAAATGGACTGTGTGTGTGAAATACCATTTGTATAGTGAGAGAATCCTTTGTCTTGGCTACTAGGAAAATTATTTGTCTATCTGTTGCTGAGTTTTTAAAAGGCTTCTTCTCAACTGACAAATATTTTGTATGCCCTATTGAGTATCTGCATCTCCATAATGAGTGATTTTCAAGAGGATGTCCTCAGACTTCATGGTCAACCCATTACACTTTAGTGGCCATATGAAAAATACTGTCCTTTTCATCTGAATGTCACAAAGCACCCTACAAAGGCAAAGGCCTAAATGATGAGCTCACACTTTCCATAAGTCATATCCAGTAGTTTTGATTTTGACAGGTTTGTTGCAAGACAGACTCTCTGAAGTTAAGGTTATACTGAAGAAAGATCTGTTGGGACAGCTGTATAGAAATAATACAATAGCCAGAGATGTGGTTATGCTGGCAGACTAGTCTTCTAGTCTGGCCTTTCCTAGGCTACACCTAGTGTTATGCCAGCATAATGTGCCAGCATAATGCCAGAATAGGAATGCCACAATCAGACCATTTATTTCTGTACTGGAAAACTTCAAAGACAGATTGGACATATTTGGTCCAGTAGTGGCCATTCCCATTGGAATGGGAATGTCACCCAGTCACCCAGTGGTGACAAAYCAAAAGCAAACACAAGTTTAAATGTCAGGCTGGAATTTCTTGCCACTTCGCTGGAGAAGAGGGGCAAAATAGTGCATTTCCTGCTGTTATACCCACTGCCTCCATGAGTCCTGTCTGAGCAAATTGGCTAACACCCCTCACCCCTGCCAGGGCTCCTGCCAAAAATAATGCCATTGCCCTGGAAGACTTCCTAGGGCAGGACCAARTAATTATAATACATCCACTGCTTAATCTACAATAATCACTCCACTTTCTAAGATTCTTCAAGGAAAAATGGTGTGTATAAAGGGAGGGCTAGTGAAGATCAATAAAGCAGTATTTTATATYGTCTCAGAAAAAAAAAATCAAACAAACAAAAAACACAATGGGAAAAGCTTCTGATCTAGGAGAGCAAGCACAGTCAGACCCATGTTAAAAGAGAAAAAATCAAGGAGTCTGCACACTGCAGACTCAGGGAAGAAAAGCAGAGCCAAATCCTGCAAAGCCCAAAGGAAGCATGAAGACGACTGGGGAGGCAGCATTCTGCAGAAAAGCAGATCCATCAGATACAAAAATTAAATGACAGAAACATCTAATGGGTGGCCATGGGTGGAGTTGGTAAGAACACCTCTGTTCACATTTTCTGTCTAGCTCCTGATTAATATAATTTTCTTCTGTTATGGGAGGAAAATGAGGATCAGAAACATGAAGTGATTACAGAGACATAGGCAGCAAGAGTCATACACCTCTCAGTCCTGATCACTAAATACTAGMTATAGATCTGGCAGACTGAGAAAGCAGTGAACCATTGTATCTTCAAAGTAAAGCAATTTTAAGACTCAATCACATCACCTGGAAGCAATACAGAAGCCTCTGATGATGTATCTCATGAAACTTCTTATGATGCTGTGAAACTGAATTGATCTCAGCATCTTTAGTTTTTCAGTTACCAGAATGAACAGGGCCATATTCCAGGAGGGGCATAAAAAGAACAACTTACAGGTAGAARGTATATATAGTTATATATATAGCTATACTTCTCTATTTAAGGCTTTGGCTTAGCTGAGACTTCAGTAAAGCCAAAAGGCCCAACAGGTGTAAAGGGTTTCTGCTGTCATCACAGATCCTCGGCAAGGCCTTCCGAGAGCTCCTTGTCTTAAAAAAAAAATAAGGCAGGTAGCAAACAGCTGACAATGAAACCTAACAATTCTCCCTGCAACTAAGTCATCTTTAGCACTGGAGTAAGGGGAGATGAAACAAGTCTTTTCCTGCTTATGAACCCCTTCCTCCTCCTATAAGGAATTGAAAAAGATAAAACTCTACAGACTAAGAATCATATTGTTCAAGAAAATTACAGTAAGGGAAGTTGGAATGCATCATTAATTTATGGGAAGACCATTGCAAGTTCTAAGAAGGAAGCCATGGGTGAACCTGTAAGTTCACTTACGTCATAGAAATGAGTACTTGTGTTTTCTCTGTTATATTTTCTCTCATTTGAATACAGTTCCTTCCTCTTTTGTGCCCACTCAGAGTTTCTACCTAGCTTTATTCAAATACCTGTGTCATAAGCTGTGGACTAGTCATAACTTTTCCTTGCTACCTGTCCTTGTGTTATAGAGTCACATAGAAAGGATGCAATATCTCRTGACAAGTCTGCACGAGGTATCAGGATGTCACTGGCTTTCCTGCTGCCATTTGCAAGTATGACACCATCAGCAAGCTGATTTTAGAAGACCCAAACAGATGATTGTTTCTTTTCTGCTCCCCACAAAAGGCCTGATGCAAAACTCACTGGAGCTGGTGGAGAGGCTCACAGAGATGTAAGGGGCTTTGGCTCAAGCCCAAACACACCAGCCAGGAATAATGCTGAGAATGTATCTGGAGCTGCGATAATACAAAGGGACTAATCCTAGTCACCTTCCTTTAACAGCAGGCTCCGTGTGATTTGAATTGGCTAGCTTCTGCCATGAATTAAGCACAAAACCCTAAAGGCAGCTCCAGTCATCTAGCCTTGCAGTCTCCTCCAAACTTAATCCAGAGGGAAAATTGACTAATCCTATTCAGTTGCTACCCTGAGCTAGTGCCATGGATTAAAAAGGAAAAAAAAAAAGGGGGGGGGGGGGATGCACAGTGAAACTGAATAATCTGGGTCAGTTTGTCTTTGCAAGTCCTTTGCAGAACTTCACCAAAAATAGGAGATGGTGGGGAAGTCTGGTGAGAAGGAAAGGTTATTTGCTAAAGTGAACAGAAAAGAAAAGAAAAGAAAAGAAAAGAAAAGAAAAGAAAAGAAAAGAAAAGAAAAGAAAAGAAAAGAAAAGAAAAGAAAAGAAGAAAAAAAAGATTTTTTTTTTAAAAGGCAGAAGGAGATCAGTGAGGTTCTGTCAAAATTCTCAAGATGGAAATGGAAAGAGCTGGTCTTCCTAGTCTTCCCTTTTCATTCGAGTAAGGACCATGTTCTTGACTCTTTTCCAGTTTTTTGGTGTCCATGTAGGACTGAGAGGACAATCGCAGGCAGCAGCAAGACAAGCTGCAAAATCCCTTCTGGGTAGTGCATGGCACAGAACTTGGCTTCTTGTCTACTTTTCTCTCCAAGGCTTTAGAGTCAAGGCTGGAATGGGAGAAGGGCGCATTGCCTCATCAAAGGTGAATCATAAGAGTGGAGTTGCCACTGTAACAGCTGCTCAAGTAATAGCATTAGTAGGTGCTTTCAGGTACTGCATTTTTGGGTAGGCTTCAAAATAAATAACCACTAGTGCTGGCTTACTACATTGACCAGGGTTTACCAAGGATTATGTGGTGCAAGAAAACAATATGGTATGGAAAATGAAAGGTATGAATAAACCCCTAGCAAGGTTAATAACATAAAAAAAAAAGGAAAAAAATGTGTGTGGGATTTTGTAACAACCCTTGAATATTCTCTGCCCTCTAATACAGAAGGGGAGGGCTTTCATTATTGATCCGTTGTCTCATTTGACTTTGGTGCATGTTTCCTGCGATGACAAGAAAGGGCTGGAGGTTTGTTCTAAGTTAAAGTGAAGATTGTCTGGTTTTGAAAAGTTGYTCCATGAGCAGTGAACTTTGCGAAATCCGATCACCTGCTTCGTGTCCTCTTGTCTCCTGCATTCAGTGCTTGGCATGCAATGTTGTACTCACAGCTCCATCCTCCGCTATCCTCATGGGCCAGCTCGGGAAATGCTGACAGACCAGCTCATTGCCCTTGGATATGAAGTAGCCAAATTCTCCCCACACACATACACCCCTGTCAGTGGGAAGCAGTGAATGATCCAGATCTCCATCCTTTACCTAAGTGTAGGTTTTAATACAATTTGTTTGCCTTTGAAGCCTTTGTTAATGGCAGACATGCCAAAGCTTCAAAGTTCCCCAGGAGGTGACCACATCTTCCAAAGCTTTATTCCCACAGTTCAAAATACAAAGATGGATCCTGCTAGCAAGCTGCTTCCACGGGCCCATTCACCAAGGCCTAGTACCTGCTACCACAGGTAACAAAGATTGAAGAGGAAGGGCAGCAAATAAATCAATGAATAAATACGTGAAACATGAAATTGTAGTGGAATTTGTTCTTTTGTCAGAAAGGACTCTTGCAATATCATTGATGTATCCTTCCCATGTCCCGTGCTACTCAGCTACTCCGGAGACCTGGCAGCAAGTCTGGGGGGAGTGTAGGATGCTTTGGGACTAAGCCATGTGAAATGAGGTAGCGCTGAGCATAGAGGCAAAGGGAAAAGGGAGAAGACCAACACACGCAGTGTAGCAAGGAAAGGGTGGGAGGGCGACACAAGGAAGTTCTGTCCCTGCACTGGCATTGTCCCGTGAAAGCCTGAGCTGGGAAGCTGCTGGGTTTGCAACTYGAGTAGTCAGCGCCTGGCTTCCTGCCTCCTTCCCTGCTCGGAGCAGATGTGTCCCTTGGCTGCTGGGGAGGTGTCCCCTGTCCCTCTGTCCCTTGCTGCTCCTGCAGGCTACACTTGTATCATTCAGCCCCTGGGGCTCCTCAAGCGCGAGGGTGGTGAGGTGCGTTGTGGWGATAACCACTTTTTTTGAGCCCACGGACCATCTCTGAGGTCTCCCAGCAGAAGGATCGGTGACAAACGTCCTCATGCGTTGCCACAGTGCATGGCAGGGATAGTTCATTGTATTTTCGGCCACTTGAAGGTATTGGATAACCTGATCACTGAATCTCTCGAAACGAGGGCATGGAGCCAAATTTATCCTGAGCTAAGTCAATGGTAATGGTCCATTCCTACTGTCCCTTCAGGAGCAGGTCCAGCACCTCGATTAAGAGCTATGCCCACCTACAAGGACTACTGGGAACRGTGACCGAGGGTAGTGACCTTCTGAACACGGGGCGGGTGTGCTGGGTCACTCTTGCCATATCACTTCTTTTAATTTTATTTTTTTCTGCTTGGTGGGCAGAGCATGTGCAAGATTTGGGGGGGAAGGGAAGGAAGAGTAAAAAGCCTCRAAAATCCAGTACCATAGCACTCCATGCAGTGCCTGTCATGCAAACGGGGTCCCCATCGGTGGGGTTAAAAAAATAAATAAATAATGGAAAAAAAAAACCCCAAACACTTCCAGCTTGGGAAAACGGAGGCAGCTTCCAGCCCCTCGGCTCTGCGGCGGCCGCCGAGCCGCGAAGCCCAGGATTTCGCTTTCTCCCCCAGCAGGCGCTGATGACGTCACGAGGCGCCCCTTCTTTGTGTGTCAGTGATGTCACCGGGTGCAGCGTGGGGGACAATGGAATCCTGAACTCCGGGCGAAGCCAAGTGGGAAGCGGCGGCTCCCGCTGTTGACGCGGGGCTGATCCAGGGGCAGGGGAAGAGCGGCCGGCGGGGCTGGAACAGGTGAGAGGCGGGGAAGCTGCTGGGGGGGCGCGGGGGGAACCCCCCTTTTGGGGCTTGTGGCGGGCGCTTCGGGCTGGGCTTTTTT
>NW_020455644.1:373761-451222 GCF_003342845.1 Nothoprocta perdicaria
CGCAGCCCCTCTGCTCCCTTCCCGGCTCCCCGGCCGGCCGCGGGTGCCCTCGACGCCCCCCAGCCCCTATTTAGCCGTTCCCCTTTATCCCCCCTCGCTCCCAGCCCCAGATGCGGCGGGCAGGGGTTTCTGCCCCGGCAGGTTCCACATCCTCCTTCGGGGTCTGCCCCTGTTGCCAGCGATGCCCCACTTCCATTTTAGCGCTGCCAGGGGTGGCCCTCTTGTCTCTTCCCAGCTCCCCCCACGCTTCCAGGGAAGCCGAGGGGCTGGAGCAGCTCCCTTTTCATTTCCTRCACCCCTCAGCTGGGTAGCAGGGGGTGCTGATGGCTCCTCTCCATGCATTTCAGGGGAAGGTTGGAAGGAATTGCTTGGACCTTCCCTGAGCCTGGTCCCTGCTCCTCTCTTTCCTCACTTGCTTTCTGAGAGGAAGCTTTAAAAGTCCCTTCCTCCCGGGTGTTGCTAGTGCAGGGGAGGCTGCTGCTCCTGCCAGGGCTGGAGGGCCTGGTGAGGAGAGGGGGGCACGAGGAGAGGGGGACACAAGGAGAGGGGGACACGAGGACCCTTTCAAAGGAGCGTGGCCCAGACTCAGAGCAAGACCGTCAGCTGCCTCTCTGCGTGTGTGTTTGTGTTCGCTGCTTGTTCCCCACACCCTATGGTGTCTCCTCTCCAGGTTGGGGTGTGTGGTGGGGGGGTCGCTATGTCGGATGACGATTCGAGGGCCAGCACCAGCTCCTCCTCATCTTCATCCTCCAACCAACAGACAGAGAAAGAGGCGAGCACGCCTAAGAAGAAGGAGAGCAAAGTCAGCATGAGTAAAAACTCTAAGCTGCTATCTACCAGTGCCAAGAGGTGAGGCTGCAGTGAGTTGTGTGGTGGGTTTTTTGTTGCTGTTTTCATTTACTTAAAATTGCTTCACTATATTCTTTCTCCTTTGCTTTTCCTCCTTTTTTTCCCCTGCTGCTCCCTTGTTGCTCCCATTCCTGCTCTGTAGCGCTTATGTTCAACCTTTCCACACAAAGCTGCTCTCGTCTCAGTTTTTTTCCAGCGTCTCTGGGCAGTGAGTAGCGTCTGCCCAACATTACTGCTCTAGGAGATTTCTTTCTTCCTGCTTTTTTCCTGCATTCCATCCCAACTAGTCTTTCTCCAGACTGTTTTTCTGTCCTCCAGTTCTTTCTGTTGTCTTTTCCCCTTTCCTCATTAACATACAGGGATGTGTAGGAATGGCGTGCGGGAGCTTAATTCCTTTCTTTGCTAGTGGAAACTGTGTTGTGGGTAGCGTATTCAATTTCTATGTCAATTTCTCTGTGTAAAGGGCTTGCTTTTTTTTTCTTTTTTTAATTTCTGGGGCTGCTCTGGGGGTTAATTAGTATTTGTGAAGAATTTTGTGCTTTCTTAATGAAAGAAAGTATATACAAGTGCAAGTGGTGTAGTATAGTGCCAAATCTTTTCCAAAACATTACTGTTTTCCTGTTGACTTGTCACATATGKTTTTTTGTTTGTTTGTTTGTTTTTGTAGAGCTGTGCATTGACTAGAGCAAGTAATCACAGCGGGTCTGTTAGTGGACTTCTGAGTCTAAAATATTTTTTTTTTCTTACAAAGCAGAGTGTGATTCTTGTGGGGAAAAAGACTTTCATTCCAGAATAATGTCTCTCTTGGGGAGAAATGTCTGCCTGGAACAGTAGTAATTCCAGCTACATCAGTCAGTTCTCTTCACCTGGGCAGATTCTTGGAGTCTTTCAGTTAAGACATCATTACCCTTTCTTATTTACTCAGTGTTTCGCCTAAATTTAGCACCATCCTGCTCCAGAAAGCTAAGCCTGCAAATCCAGTTCTCAACCAAACTTTCAATAAGAAGAATAGCCCATCTCACTGAACAGCTTTGTCGAGCAGCACAGAAAGGTTAATCTTCAGATGTCAAAAGTGGCTGGGGTTTCGTGCAAATGCTCTGCTGTCACAACTCGAGTTCTCCGTGGCTTTGTAGAATTGAGGCAGTTTGGCTGTTCCAGATCTCCGCTGGCGTGTTTCCTTGGGAGACTTGTGTAGATAGTGGCAAGTGGTGTTTACGTGTGGTTCTTTCAGCTATTTTGAAAATAACTTTTAAAAGCCTGCTGGTTGTGAAGCGCCTAATACAAAACGTCCATGGCTTTTGTTGTGTGTGACAAGTAAGAAGAGGCAGAAAATGTTGGCGGAGTTTAAAGGGGAAGGGAGGGAGCCTGGATGCTGGATGGGGAAATTTGGAGGGGAAGTTGAGTGACAGTAATGGGACTCGAGGGAAGGGGATGATAGCTGGTTGGGCATTCTGTGGCAGAGGCAGCGTGGTGCTGTGCAAGCCCAGAATAGTCTGGTGAGGGAGGGCAGGGAGTTGCCTGGACTGGTGGGGAGAGGAGTGGCACAAGTCCCGAGGGAAGGGACATGGTGGTTAAATGGTTTTTTTTGTTGTTGTTTTGTTTGTTTTGTTTTGTTGTTTTTGGAGGTGAGACAAGGGAAGAACTGAAGGGCAGGTATATGCAGCAGCCTTGGAAATATGCAGATTTTCACCTTCTTTTAAGTGTCCTTGGGAATGGCTCAGTTATTCACTCCCCTGGGGCTGGTGGTTTTTTTGAGGGGGGGTGGTGGTGGAGAGTAAGGGAAGCCAATTTGGCATGGAGTGTTTCTCTCAATCCAGCAAAACAAAATTCCTTCCCGGGCTGCAGTTTGGCCCCGGCGCCTCGTGCACGGCCTTTGCAGGGGCTCCCCTCCCTTGCGGGCGCGAGCACGGAGCGCCGGCCGCCTCCACTGCGCCCCCGAGGCCGGCGTCTTTGCCCGGGCCTGTCYGCTGCTCCCCGGCCTGTGTGACAGGGTGCTGCCCTGCTCAGTGTGCCTGGGCTGCCTACGGAGGCTGCAGCCCAGCGCGCTTCTCTTGGGCAGTGTTGCAAACTCGCCGCGACAGCAGGGCTGTGAGGAGGACGCGCCAAGTGCTGTCCCCACGGTGACTTACCTTTGTTCTTCCTCGCTTTTATTGCTGCAGGATTCAGAAGGAATTGGCTGACATCACCCTAGACCCACCTCCCAACTGCAGGTTTGTATCGATTCCTCCCTTGGGGAATGCTGGGGAGGTGGCGGGTGGCGGGGGGGGGGCAAACTGTTTTTGTTTTAATCATCCGCAAAGGTTTGGGATTGCGCGGAGCAATGGCAGTTTAGATGGCTTGAAGTGCTYCTGTGAGTGCTTGCATGGCATTAGTTTCCAGGGAGTCGTGGGGAGGGAGAAGGACTGCAAAGATGTTATGTGTTCTGATGCGAGTTTTCTGGGGGTTTTCTTTGTGTGTGTTTTGTTTTAATGATTGCATTTGAATCTGTCATGCTGTTGYGTGTATGTTTCTGAAACTGGCCCGTAAAGGAGAGTGTGAAAACTTGCTCATGGTTTGTGGGCTTTTTTTCTTTTGGTTTATAAATCTAATGCTTGACTGCACTAATCTTATATAAATAAGGCTCCTGCCAAAGAAGCAGAAAACACTAAAATGCTGTGAGCTTTTTAGCTCTGAGGGTTCTGTTCTAAACAATAACTTGCGGTGGAAGAGAGTGCGGGTCTGTCACTGAGCAGGTGCCCTGCAGGAGCACCTGTTAGCTGGTGMAGCAGAGATACTCTGTTGCCTTTTCTGGAGCAGCTTGTTTTAAGTGTGTTTTAGAAACTTGTACCTTTTGTTTGAAGCTTCTAGCAGGTTGATTTGGTTCGCTGCCTGGTAGCCCAGGCCGCTTTGCATTTGGGGAGGAGACAGTAGTTGTAAAATCTTTGGTTGTGCCTGTTTGTTCAAGCAGGTTGTTTCCAATCTAGTGGGTGTTCACTGCAGCTGCCAAAGCATGACTCTGTTCCTGTCTTCTTGCTGTGGCTGGACTAGGTTTGAGGCCTTTTGATGTTGGGAGCAGCAACAATCAAAAGAAAATGCTGTTTATGAATGTCTTTCTATGTTGATCTTCTTAGGATTGAATTGTCACCCACAAATAGGTGTAAGTCTTTTCCATGAAGCCTTTTGCTCCTGGTAGTCCCAGGGGAGCATTGGCACGAGGTAACCAAGCAAGTTGAGAGCCCCTCCTTTAGTACCAGTCTGAAGGATCAAAGCTAATGAAACTAGGAATGGCACAAGGCATGCGAGTGCGATGGGAGTCCAGGCTGGAAAGAGACCTTCTCACTTGTGTAGGCTCATTAAAAAAACTCGGTGGCCCCTCAGCAATGGCTGCAGATCYTTTGACAGTGTCACCAGTGAGTGATGCTTGGGGGAAAGGAGAATAATTTGGAGTTAAGCTGTTTTTTTGATTTATTTGTATAGTGAATCAGTGTCGTAAAAATGTTTGCTAAAATGTATTTTAAATGTTCATCTAAATGAATTACAATGATTCGATGTTTTGGCTAGTCTTTATATATATAAAATATTATATATATAAAATATATATATATATACACACACAAATATTTATGCTGTTTGGAAGATAACTAATGAACTCGGAAGCCTTTGGTTATGACAGGATTGTTTCAGTGACTAGAGTGACTACCTCTGCATTACTGGAGCTTCCAGCTCTTGGGTTAGAAATGTTTGTCTTGTCTGCATCCTGACTCTGTGTCAGGATGAAGTCCAGATGCGCTCTCTTCTCCTCCTCCTTCCACCATACCCTGATTTTCATTGGAGGAAAAAAAAAAGAAAAAAAAAAAAGGCAGAAACATGGATCAGAAAGGAACTGTGATTTGTAGTTACCCCAGTCTGGATGATCAAGCTGCAGTTTGAACTTAGCAGATCTGTCAAAGGTTGTGGTGGTGTGCGAGTATCTCGGATTGCAGGTCTCGTCTGAAAGTTTGTGTACACAGTATTGGAACCGTAGGTTGCCCTCGTCTCCACTGATGTGACTCACRGGTAAAAATGAGCTGGCAGGCCACCTGTCAAAATACGGGTGATCTTTTTTCTTTTATTTTTTATTATTATTGCATAGATCACTGAACATAATGCACTTGAAGGCACATGCAGTAACTTTGTGTTGTTTCAGCCTTTATAAGTAGTTCTAATAGCAAAAATTAGTCCATMGTACAAGCAGTGACCGTTAATATTTGCCCGCGGTGCAACTGCAGGTATTCCACATTCCTTCCAGCCTTCAAATAAATTACATTAAATGTTGGCAAGTCTGAAAAACATAATACTGTGAAAGTGGCAGAATTCTTACTTTTGATGTGCTGATAAGTAGGAAGAATAGGACAGAGGGTGTTTTTTGTATTGCTTATTTGGGCTGGAAATGGTCCTGCTTGACCAGACTTSGTGGCGAGAGCGAAGGAGGGCAGCTCTGCTTATGGCCAGCCGGTTCGGACGGCACAGTGGGGCCCAGGGACTTCACCTCTGCAGCAGCTCGTTTGGAAAAGGGTGGCAGGTGCTGATTGCCACAACAGTGAGATGAGTTTCGCCGTCAGGGTCACAGAGAAAGTTCACCTCTTGCAGAAAAAATAGAAATGGTCAATTTGGGAGCGTGAAGAGGTTAAGCAATTGAGCGACTAGTTGCTGCGTGATGTTTAAAGCTGCCGAAACTTGCTTTGGGGAAGTCTGCTAAGTGTCACTTTATTTTTTTTTCTTCCCTCATATGAACATTATTAACATGCTGTGAGTGAGATATTAAAAATACATTTCAGAACTTAGTTTCAATTTCCTTCCCTTGGTGCTTTGATTACCCTCACCTTTCCTCTGCCCTCGAGGCCCTCATCCCTGCTGCCCTTTGTGCCGGTTGTCCTGAGCCTCTGCACAGTTTTTCAGGCGCTACTGTGGGAAGCGGGAGGGATTCCTTTCTTTTAGAGAAACCTCACCCTTTCCTGCAAAGCTGATCTCAGAACTTGCGTATTCAGGCAGCAGTATAAGACACAAGGTATCACCTATTCTGCTGCCAGCTTTAAGGGAGCAAAAATCTCAAAGCCACTTTTGAAAACAAATTGGGCTCCTACATTACTTAAGTGCCYGTGAAATCAGATCATTTTACAGAGAAGATTCTGTGTTATTTTGGAAGTGTAGGACTCCCCCTGCCACTGGGTGTTTCTCTTAGACTTCTCACCACCTTTTTTTTTTTTTATTATTTTTTTCCCATGTTGTTTTATCCAGTGTCCTGTATTTGACAGCAATTCAGTGTTGGTCATGCTATAATTTTTGGTTGCATTGCAAAGTGCTGCTCTCCTTCCACTCTTACTGCAGTAATGAGTGTCCAAGATATTTAACACATCCCAGAGCAACTGAACGTGTTGAAAGAAAAAGCCTTAGGTTGTAAATGATTTTTTTGGTAAGAACTGTTTTATACCTTTTCTTGTAAAACACCACATATAAGATGCAATTGCAAATAATGAAAACCATTTGATATTTCAAACCAAGTAACTTAAAAACAAATGAGCTTCACTTGTATTTTTGTAGCTTGCTATGACCACATTTCCATGTGTAAATCCCACAGATCGTCTGCTTAAGAAAAACAACCAAAAAGCCCCCCCCCAAAACCCCAAACACACTCAAGGCTCTGTGATGGAGCAGCTGTGTGGCTCCATCTGTACCACACGCATGCGGCTGATACGAGGGAGAATTTATCCCAGAACTTCCTCTCCCTTCCGTAGTTTCCTAGCTCCTGGTTTTCCACTGTTTGCTTCTGTCCCCCCCACTCAATACTCACCTGGCCCTGGGCTCTCCCCCACTGCCTTATCTCCTGTAATCCCTCTGCTCCTAATGCCTCCCTGCGTAGATTGTGTCTCTTAATTGTGTGTGGGTTAGTACTGTTATTTATGCGGAGTCAGAGGTTATCTGCGTGGAAATACAGTATATGTTTGGCCTTCTTTTAAAGAGATAAGTTTAGAACTTGAAGACTCTTTAACGCTATATATGTTTAACACATTTCACAAATCTGTGGGTTTCTGAGGGATAGTGTGTCCTGGTTAGTGTCCAAATGTAACATATGTATGGCATTGAGTTAATTTTGAATGCTTTCTGCTTTTCTTCACCTTTTTTTTTTCAGTAGGCTACCATTTGAGACATCTTTAAATTTCTGTTGTCTGCAAGATGATTTGTTTCTGTTATTGGTGGTAAGCTATGAAAGTCAAATGTGGCTTTCAAATTCAAGAGGTGGTTAGGGGTTAATATGAATTGCAGAGTAACTATGTAGACCTAAAGTATTTCACATCTCTCAGCATGGTACCTGATGATTTCTCTTCTTATTTTGTATTTTAGTGGAAAGTTGTAACTTCCTAGTTAGAATTTAAATAAGGTATCTAGAGATGTCTTGGTTTCTGTATGCGTTGGTGCTAAAAGCAGATCGTGTCTTTGCGGTGGGCCTGAGGAGCCTGAGTCCACAACTCCCTGCAGATGCTCCGTTCGTAGATGACACTTGTGAATCTTGTGCCAAAGCTTTGGTTCTGTCACYGTGACCAGGCTCCCAAAGCTTTAGCAGGAGCTGATTAAAGCTTTCAGTGCATTTATGCTCTTTATGCCATTTATTTGACCTCCCTAACTGCGCATCTCCTGTCCGTAAGCCCGCTAATTGCCACGGGGTTAGGAAATAAAGGGTTTCTGTGCTGCAGCTACCTGCCTGCAGAACGGGAAAGAAGCGAGTGACTTGGCCAAGGTCACGCAGGAGGCTGTGGCAACGTGGAGAAACGAATGTGAATCTCCTTTGTTGTGGSTTGCCTTGAGCCTGGCTCCCGTGCTGGAACCGGGGGCATCGCGCGGGGCTGCAGCTTGTGCTTTATTGGGTGTCTGGTATTGACTGTGTGTAAGCAGGGTAATTTAATGTTATTTTCCCCATCTGTGTAGAGGGACCAAAATGGATATTAACTAGAATTAATGTTTTTAATCTCTCATACCCAAACCGAAAGAAGTTTGTCTCCGCATGGCTCATTTAAGGCCATATAGGCAAGGCCAGCTGTTACTTAAGCAAAAATAATTTTCAAATCTTTATGAAAAGAGACATTTGCCTGCGAGGCTTACGATTGCTTTAGAGTGAAATGCTATCACAAATTCATTATTTAAATAATAATAAAATACAGTTGTGTTTCCTGGCTCCGTCAGCCCCGTTTTTGTAAATCCACAGAATAAGGACCAGATCTCCCTSAGAGTCTTGTGAAAGTTAGCTGTCAGCACGTAATAAATACACGGCCCAGTATAGATGGGGGGGAAGAAGTGCTCTCTGCTCTAATATGTGGAATATTCAGAGTTTTCAAAACTTTGCAATGTGGAACTAAGATTTCTTGGCTAGGGAGAAGTCTGCAGAAAATGTGTGGCTYAAAGGCAGTTTTGAAATATATTAATTAGAAAAATAAACCGTTGAGTTCATCTRCTTACCGTGAAAGCGTAGCATTCGTTCTGATTACAGTTGTTTATATGGCACTTGGAATTTTTTGCAAGTGTACTTTCCAAATACCTCCAGCTCTAATAATGCTTTAAGTGCTTTTGCTTTTAAATTTAGACTATAAGTTAAGGATGCACTGTCATCATTAAATTATAGTATCAACTCTTTTTTAGTATTTTCATGCTTTACAGATTTTCCTGAACATAGCCACACTTTAGCATAAACTTTAAGGACTTGCATTTTGTAATTAAATATTTCATGTCAGTAAGACTTTTTTTCTCCTTTATGTATACACTCAGGTTGTTAGRTCAAAAAATACATGGATGTGGGGGTTTATTACCCCCTTAAAAAAGAAAAAAGGTATTTTTATCCTCAGTTTAAAATGCAGATCATGTCTAATTTGAATTCTCAGCTTATGTAAGTGTCTTTAGCCCTCTCCTCGTTTCTCTGAAAAGGAGGTGTTTTTTGTAACAAGTTTCAAACTATAGGGTAGGAAGCCTCTTCGTAATTAGTGCTGAAAAATGTCTTTTGTCACATAAACTGCCGGTGGTTCCCCCTTCCCTCCCCCTTTTGTTTGGTGCATGATCCCMCGAGAGATAGCTCTTTCTTTTGAAACAGTGTATTAACTAATTTAGAGAGCCCCAGCAGCTGCAAATGGTCAATTTTGCAAACCATGCCATAGAAACCATGCCATAAAAATGGGGCTGTTGAGGTAGCTGGAGAATTCCAAGCTTCGGCAGGTCGCAGCTCCTGCAGGCCCGTCCTCCGCTCGCTCCGCTCAGACAATAGCTGCAGAGGAGCAGCTTCCACTGCGGATTGGTTAGCTAATATTACAGGAATTTACATTTCCGAAGCGGGCGAGTGGTTTTTGTCAGGGCCCTTTAGAAATGGGCAGCGTTTTAGTGGAAGGCTCCCGTGGCGGGAGCYGGCTGCTCCGGTGGCAGGTCCCGTTCGGCACATCCCGCCTCCCCARTTCCCCGAGGGGCCCCGTTTGGCGCTCCCACGTGCCGCGTATCGGAGCGATGGATCTGGAGCGCGGCCGTGGAACTGTGCCGTGCCTAAGAACAAAGAGGTCTGACATCCCTCCTGTGCGCCTCTTGTAAACTGCTTAATTTTTATTATTTGACTTCCAGCTTTGTTGCCCTTTGGAGGGCACCCTGCAACCGTGTTCATTATGCTGCATATATGTTTTATCAGACAGGTTTTCTGGAATTCTGTCTTGACTATGCAGGCTTTAACTTGGTGTGATTTCAGTTGCGTTCCAGCTTTGCCTGTCTTCATGCTTGGTGCTTTGATGCATGCATAGCAGTAGCTTTTATATCTGGTTTTGTTTTAAGAAATATTTCTATGGCCTGTGCATGGTACTTGACTGACATAAATAGGAAGCACTGAGTGTGGAGTACATCTTAAGGGCTTGATTCCACCTCGTCTTGATTCCACCTTGTCTATTTATAAGGAGACAAAATTATCTACAGAGCTAGGAAATCTAGGGGATTGATAACGTGACAGGGGAAGTTATTTGGTTTTAAGGATTTCCAGAAGGGCAGGCTGGAAGTAGCYGAGTTCTGTGGCTTCTGTAAAGGTCAGGAGAGCTGCAGTCGGAGGCCGTAAATAGAGCCTGGCCCTGCAGGTGAAGGGGGTGCTCTGGGATGAGGCAGAAGTCACCTGCGCCCATGGAAGTTACAGCAGTGGGTTAGGGTTGTTGATGGGCTTGAGCAGAGCAGCTACAGCCCCTGCCTGCAGTGCCCCGTGATGCTGCGGGAGAGACTGCGGCCGTGTAGCCCACTGCTGAAAGCGTCCAGTGTGCTGAACATCAGGACACACGTTTTCGTGTAAATGGGTTAAGAGATTATTGCATATCTGTATAGACTCATGCACCGTATACAAAGCTAAGGTCAGTGCTTCCTCTACCAAAGGAAATGCTTTAGTCTAAGTTAAATTAATGATGATTATCTAGTCATTATAGTAGAATCTTGCCAAACTGTTCATGCATTTGCATGGAATCAGTTTACATGCATTTTTTTCCCTCCGAGGCTTAACACTGCAGATCTAAATACTGACTTTACAAGATGAGCTAGAGAACAGGTATTGTCAAGTACTATAAATAAATGAAAACTGTCAAAATAAACACTGTACACAGCAGAATTCAGAGGGGGGTTCTTGATTCCCTTGCCAATTTGCAAGTTTTAGCTACGTGCAATTGTCTTCCAAGGCATTTCTGGAAAGTATAATGGTTACTACAATGCATTTAGTAAATATTTTCTGTGCATGAGAGACTAATTGACATTACCAGGAGAATATAGCAGAGACCTGCATGCTCAGCTGCATCATCAAACGAGCAGCATTCGCTATTACCCTGGGCTCCCTGACATGGGAAGTGGGGGAGAAGAGGAGAGCAGGTCGTGCAGATTGCAGCTCGTGTTAGATGTAGTGTTTGAATCTTCCCCTTCTCCTGCACTGTTTTGCAACTTTAAAATGTAGACCAGGTAAGACTTAAATGAGCTGTTTCAAATACTGGGCCCAGGCCAAGTTTTGGCAGCTCACTTGTTCAAGAGAAAATACAATGTAATTGGATTAAAGAGACTGCACGATTAATGGTGTAGAGTCCTGTTAAATTTATTTGCATTTATATTTCTGTGAAGCAGTGCAAAATGTAGGGCTTGATTACTCTAAGGTGTTCAACTTTTCAAGTCAGAAGTGAGTGTAAACCAAATCAGGATGTCAGTGGATTACACTTCCTTTGTATTGGYATAAAAGATTGGCTAAGAGATTAGAGAGCTGCATTTCTGATCCTYCCCTCTGGAGCTGTTGGACTCGCTGGGAACCCAGACAATCTTGAACTGATGTGGAGATTTGTAAAGGTGCTAGTGTCACTGGTTAGAATAGAAGGGGCTGCAGCGAGTGATCCTGCAGTGGGGGAGATGCTGCTTCTGCTGTGGATATGTGAGTAGCAGATTTTTGCCAAATGCATGAGTTCCTGCTGAGATTTGCAAACAGGAGTGGGGGAAAAAGAAAAAAGAAAAAAACCCACAAATATTAAAAAATGGTTTCTGAAGCTAGAGGTGGATTTGACAATAGATAAGTTGATGAGATGAGCGGGAGAGAAATCTTTTTGTATGGATGCAGGAATTCATTAGAGTTTCAGGAGGCGCAGAAAGAGCTTCTGTGTAGTAGAGATCATTGCACAAAGAAGTCTGTCAGGATTACTGTCCAAAATGTTACCTGCAGACCAAGTAGCCCCCCTAAAATGTKAAGCTGCTGATCTAGAGCATCACTGCTATGGATGTGTCATACATTTGAAAATTTCAACTTCTAGAAAGTTTCAGTGTATTATTTGGTATTCTGAACAAGCRTAGACTCTGGCTGCTCTCAGAAATGGCCTATAAACAGTAAAGAAATTGCAGCATATTTTAATTAAAACAGAGCTTAACTGTTGCAGATGGTTTTGAATGATTGTTAAAATGCACGCAACTATAATAACATACAGTTTTAAAACAATTATGTCAATACTGTAGTATACCACAAAGGTCATTTCATCAGAAATTTCTGATCAATCAAGCTGATTGTTGTAATATCACATTTGTACATTAATTATTTCCTGTATGTCTTGGTAACCTTTTTAAAGGAGATATATTAGATGATGCCTGTAAGCATGTATAGTTGGCTTTACCTTGCAAGATGTTCATCAGRAGGAATTGTCTAGTTTTGKKTTTTTTTATKTTTTTTTTAATTTGGGAATTGCACCATGTTTCATTATGCTCTATTTTTTGAGAAAACTAGTTATGTTACTTAAACTTGGGAGGGACCGTGGGTGAGAAAGAGAAGACAGAATTCTTTAAATGCCAATAAAATCTCAAAATATTGTGAATCTGGCTGTACCTTTCCAATGCGTTAAAGTTGTGCTGATCCTTTCCTTCCTACCTAGAAGTGAACACCCCAAGCCCATAGTGATCTGTGGGGCTTGGGCAAGGTGATGCCTAGTAGTTCTAGAAGTGACCTAGGGAGGCTGTCAATAGGAAYGTAACCAATGTCAGGTCTTCAGTTTATTCTTCGTGTGCCCTGCTTTTCTTTTAGTGACATTTCAGGATTTAAGGCTCTATTGAAATTTCAACCCTTTCTTTGGAATAACATCTTCCCGATATTTTTGCATCCCCTCGTTCCCCGTATGAGGTTAATTATATTGATGGTTAGACTATATGAATGGATGAGTTGGTGAAGAAGTGTAAGGGTGAAGAAGTGTAAGGGTGTGCTTTCCTGCTGGAATTTAACACAAAACCACTCCAGGCAGAGGGTCTAATGACAGCAAGACTATTCAGAGAGAGCATGGCCGAGAACTTTGCATACATTGCTGAAAGAAAGGATTTTGGCAGAGGTAAGAAGTGGAAGAAGATAGAAGAAAAATGGTTGCTCTTTCTTTCTTTATTTATTTTCCCTTCCCTCTTCTCTCAACTCCAGCAATTTAGTCCCMCTTCCTTATTGCTCTCTTGAAGGAGCAAAAGAAATGGGACATTCCTTGCAYGGATGGAGAGGGTCATCCATAAGCCAACCTTTTCTTGGGTACGAGTGAGTTTTAACTAACAAACCAGCACAGATGCTGGCACAGTATTTTTCATTGCCCTGTTGTATTATACCCCCACTGACAAGGGAAAATATTCACCTAGCAATAAAGCCAGCRTGTTTACGCAGTCCTTAACTGCTCACCGTGCTCTGTAAAGCAAGAAGGCACGACTTGCTTCACCTTTCAGCATACAATGCATGTAACGGGTGCCCAACTGTATCTTTGCAGGCCTCCTCGAACTGCTGCATGAGCTGCGTGCGGCTCTTGAGCCATGGAGTGTCTTCCTATATCTTTAGAAGCGCATGAGTAAGAGCGCGAGCGAGAAAACAACGGTGAGGAGTGGGAAATCAGTGAGAAAGGAAGGGAGCGAGAGAAAGGGATGCAGAAATAGAGGGAGGGGGGAGGGAAGAAGAGAGGGAAACAGTAATCAAGCTGAAAAGGGGTAAGAAAGTTCAAAAATCACTTACAATCAGTGCATATCAACCAATGTAGACTAGTATTAAAGGTAGTAAGCTGCAGACTTTGTTTGTTGAAGGCCCAGTGAACCTCTGTGTCTGAAAGAAACCCACCCTGCTTCATTAGCGACTGGAGGAGGAGCATGACAACAACTCCTGCTCGGCAAATCCAGTAGTGTTCGAACTAGGGTTATTTGCTGAAACTGCTGGGGGGGTCACTCTGAAACAGATAAGGTCTTTGTATACAATGGACAGGATTATTCAGGAATCTGTTGCTGCAGGAGCTTGTGGAGGCAAATAAGATCAGCACAGTCAAAACTGAGCTGAACAAGTCTGTGGGCACCAAGTTTCCAGATGCAGAGAGAAAATTCAGGGATGTGCCCTGCTCCCCTGTGTGTGGGGGAGTGCAAGAACAGACTGGCAAGAGTGACCACAGCCATGAATTCCCTCGAAATAGTGTCTGTTCTTGCCAGTTTTAGACTGAATTGGATGACTAGAAAGGGCCTTTTTTACTTTATTAGTGGAGTACCMACCAAATACAGTTTCTGCTCTCCTGTCCCACTTTTCCCTGTTCACCTTCTTGCCCTCATTSTAGTTTCATTCTTGTCTAACTCTGGTCCCTCTTCTGTTACCTTAATCCACTCTGTATTGCTTCTAGACAAGTAAAACATTCAACTTCTGCCCTTCATGGAAGAGTTCCTGCCACTCTTCTTTTTAGGCTTTGCTTTCTAAAACAATGCCTTGTTTTCTGTCACTCAGGCACTTCTCTTTGCCTTTGTGAAGTGTTAASCTGCATGCTGAATTGTTGAATTTGGACTGTAAAATTTTCAGGACAAAGGACTTCTCTTCGTGTCTGTGTTTGCAAAGCAGTATGTAAATTTCCAGCTATGTTTAAATATCCTTTAATAATAAAATAGGCTTAGTCCTTGGGCTTGTATATGTCTGCCTATCCATCCCACCTCCCTAAAAATTAAGTTCTGGTTATGTTGTGACATTGCATTTTTCTCTAATCTGATGGAAGTAAATAAGCGAGTGTTTTATTCAGCAGCTATTGTAGTATCTTGAATATGTGATTTGGTTATTTTCCGGGTTTGTGCACATCAAGGTTATCACAGCTGTTACTTTGTGATACTATTACATTGTAATAGGATAATGTGTTTTGAGATATATTAGTTTTCTTTCTGGATAGTAGCAGAGAAATAATAAAGGTGTCCAACAGCTAATCTCTTTCTTTGCTGTCTTTGTGCTCCTACTTCACCTTCCACCTCAATAACTAGATGGACTGCAACTATTTGTTAGGGAAATATTAGTTAAATTGCAGAACTATTACAAGTGCTGAGACACCCAATTTAAAGTACTTAGTATTCAGTGTGTGCACTTCTAAATATTCTGCTATRAATTTTCTTATGTATTTGAGCTTTTGCAATATATCAGGTGTGCCTTGTAGATATTCTTTCCACAGCAATAGCAAATTTAGATGCATGTAGATGGGGAAAGCTGTGACTTGCATCACTTTACAAGGATTTTTGCTTTGCCTTTCATAGTAGATTTTATTCTTTATGCAGGGATGGGAAGTTATGCATTTTGACAAATAATTTAGCACTGAGATTGCTCAGATACATATTTCATTGCAGTGCTAAATATCCTAAAATTAGCTGTTTGGGACGTCTGCAATATCTAGTACTGAATTTTGTCGGGAAAGATGAAAAATAGGGATCAGACAGTAGGGCCTTGGGATGGTAATACTTTGCAGTGGAGCTGTGATGGACTGACAAGGTGTAGGCAGGTAGAAGTGAAGGGCTAAGGAGAAGYGGGAATGTGCAGTGATCTCACTCATTGTGGCTGGCTGAACAGTAAGATGGGCTTCATTTGTGATCAGTTTTTCTTAGCGAGAGCAAAGGAAGACCCCGATTGTGATCTGGGTCCAGGAAGGTGAATTCTTAGTAGCTTRTGAAGTCTATTTAATTTGTAGTGGTCTTCATTGGTTCAGAAAGAATAGGAGAAGAGAAAGGTGCCAAACTTGATGGCTGAACTGYCACCACTGTCTTCCACTGAGGAAGACTGGGTGGGTTGGAGTCATATGTGGACCTTGGAAGTGGAGAAGCTGGGGGTGGAGTGGGGAGATGTATTTTGCCAAATCCCTTTTCCCAGTAGCAAACCTGACAGTCTCTTAAACAGATTCATGGCTCTTGGCACTTCTCTTTCAGGCTGTTTCTTCTTCGCAGTCTAGCAGGTACCAACTTAGCCGTGGTGCATAAGCTTTGCAGAAGAGAGCCAGTGAGTCTGTATGGCCCTCGTCCGCAAACCACCACCGTCCTGTGAAGAGCCACGTTAGTGTCTTCCTGCCCCCTTTTCCTGCTGCCCTGAAGTGCTTCTGGCCCCTTCTCTTTCCTAACGCTCACAGCAGCCTTTCTGCAGGAAACCACTGCTTGGTCCAGCTCCGCAGCTCACGCCTGCTGGGAGAGTGAAGAGGTGAGATTTTTCCAGTCAACACAAAGCCAACGGTTATGAGGAATTTAAACGAACAAATAAAATCTTATCTTGTTTTATTAATTTACTTGCAAATGAAGTAGCAGTGATCAGCTGAACTACTGAAAGCGTATATAGATTTTTGAATTAAGCATTCGGATCATGAATCAGAAGAGCTTGATAAAAGGGCAAGAGGAAAGAGTGCTTTTAAAGTGTTTAAATGGTCAATTGAGATAATCCTGGGTATGAGGAGCACATAGGAATTGACATTTGTGATCTTCATTTACGTGGTGTTCTTTGGGCTTTGGAAAAGTGTATCCTATTACCTTAAAGGCTTTCTAGTCAAGAGGGTGTATCTAAACTTCCTTTTGGGGTCACGAGAACATCTTTGGCATATGCAGTTGGTGACATAGTTGGCACCAACTACACGAGGCAAGTGCAACAGTAGTTGGTCAACATTTCAACTAATTTTTCTCTTATGTAGTCTTAAATTGATGYGTATTTGGTTGTTTTAGCACCTGCCGTATTTGCAGAGAGACAACCTGTTTTTCTGGGCTTGAAGATGGTAGTGGAATTGTGATGTTTCCTGAGATTGGCCTTTTGAGAAGGTARCATGTCTTAAACACCATGAGATCGAGCGCTAAATTGCTGCTCGCTGAAGCCAGGGAGCCTGTGTTCAGAAGCACGTGTTTGTGTATGTCGATGTTGGCATTACTAGAGTTCAAGGTCACTACAAGAGTTGTGAGTTTTAATGTGCAAAATGTTCTATTTACCCATTTTTTTCTTTAATGGTTTTTCAAATTTGTTACTGAACTATTTGAACACCTTATTGTTTATGTGTGTATATATGTATATGTATATCCACTGATTTTCTTTCTCTCAACTTGTGTATGCAATGACATTAAGCATTTTTTTCCTTCATTTATTAATTAGACTGCGACAACTGCATGGAAAATTGCTTCTTACTTTTGGCTTCTGTAGGAAAGATATTTCTTTATATGCTGGGTTTTATGCAGAATTATATAATCCCTACTAGAAAATAATGTGATTATGCTGTTATCTTCTCTTCCTAAGGACTGTATATATGATATCTGGCCAGTAGAGAGAAGCTCACACTTTTGCCCTTTATGTCTCTTTGGACCCGTTAGCCCTTGGACATAGTGGTGCTTCTAAAACTGGTTAATTGTTCCAAAGAGATCATTTGTACTTACTCTGTTACGGACATTTGTTGTTGTCTCTCCTGAAGCTGCCAAAAACTTACCGTATATTAGGTTTTTATTGTTATGTAAAGCAGCTGTAAAACCACGTGGCTGTGTAAGTGTATTTGAAATCTTTGCTATTGGCTACTAAATTTTTCCGTTTGTGTCTCTGGTAACTTTTATAGCTTTGCCAGCACAGGGAGCTAATGAAATATAATTGATATTGCTAATATATTGCTAATGCAAATATATATATTAYATATATATAYACACACACACACATACACACATGCACACTGTTTGTTTAATAATTATAATATAATGCTCAGATTTGTGGTGTTTCATTTCTGTTATTTATTATCCTGTTTCAAGTGTAAGAAATGCTAGGGCATGCTGTGTTGGCTTTGTTTTATGTTTTGTTTGTTTTCTTTTTCCTTCATGCATTAGTCTTCTGATTTTAGGAAAATTAAACAGTTACAGAGGGAACAGACATGTAGCAAATATGGAAAACAGACAGATGTATGTGTAGAAAAACAGAGATGTAGGTGAGGGAAGGTCTGTSTTGAAGCCCTGTTGATATTTTATGCCTATGGGGAATCAGTCCCATGTGCCTCCAGAGCACCCTTTCAGGGATTAGGAAAGGTAATTTGTTTTAGATGGTCAAGTTCATCTGTTTTTAAGAAATCCTAAAGAAAACAAGAGACTTACGTTATTTTCTATTTTTTTTGTTTGCTTGTTTTTGTACCCATTTTGTTCTGTAACAGAACTGCATGTCTCAGGAGTGAAATTATGAAATGCATATATTTATTATGGGTCTGACTTTCAACATTAGCTGTTTACACTAAGAGCACTTGTTGAAATGATGAGTCTCTTGATCATTCCTAGCCCTAGTGGAAAACACATTTAAAAACAGCACAACAGCCGCTGAGCTGCCTCTTTTACTGCTTTTCATCCACATTGGTCACAGCTGCTAAGACATTTTTAATAAGTGGATTGCCTTAGGTTAAGTCCTCCTGCTTTAACTGGGGATGGCTGGCTTGGATGCTCCTTTCCCCTCCATTCGGGAAGCCCTCCGAGCTCCAGCCGCCCCGGAGGGAGCCAGTGCTGCGTTTCTACCGCAGTGCTTGCCTTGGGAGGCCTCGGCTGCCCTTGCGGGGCCTGCGCTGCGCGGGTGAGAGCAGAGAGCCAGGGTCGCGATGAGAGGGTGCTCGGGAGAGGGTCGGCGTGTGGGTGYCTTGCGAAGAGGTCAAGGTGAGCGGGTAACCACGAGGGCAGCGCGGGCCGAGGCCTCGGTCTGCTTTGCTGTGCGTTCTGCGGTAGGTAAATTGCTCAGGAAGGGTGAGAACACAATAGAGGTGCCAGATTTCAACGCTGAAGTAGACTTGGATTTTGTTTTGCCCACCAGTTCACTTTATTTTCTGGGATGATTGGGAGGAGTTACTGCAAATTTTAAAATTTCTAGATATCATCTGTACAGCAGCTCTAAAGGACCAGTGCTATATCTCATCTGCTCTATTCATGGTATGTTCATGGGGTGTGTGTACACACTCCTCTTGAATTCAGTAATCAGAGAGCAGTTATATCCCTGAGTAATGATTTTTCTAGTTACTTTTCACCATCATTGCCTTCTCCAAAATGCAAAAACAGAGAAGTTTTCTCTGTTTTTGCATTTACCTTGACTTGCTGACATGCAGAGTGAACAGAATGCATGTTTTCCCAYATCCTAAACACTGCATCACCCGGAGGAGCCCACGTGGGCAGGTCCCTGAGGTGCAGGCGAACGGACTCCCCGGGATGATGCGAGTCGCTATGGGGAATCCCAGCGCGGTGAGAGCCCAACCGCTCCCTGACCCCCGTGAGCTGTAGGCTTGGGTCGGTGCTGCAGTGTTGTATGTACTGCCAACATTTTGTGGTCAGGATAGGTGGTAATATAATTCTAGATGTGCCATTGTGGAAGGCCAGATAAAAGCATGTGTGCTCTGAACAAATTCGCAGCCAAGGGGCTGAGGCTAATTCTCTGCTATCAGTCCTGGAGGGCCTTTCTGCTCTTCGTGGTGACACTGTAGCAGGAGCTGTTCATTTTAGCTGTCACTGCACCTTACTGCACCTGTGGAGACGTAGCGGTTATGTGCCTGTCCTTGTGTACACGCATACATATCTTAACATAATTCTTTGTATGAAATAAAGTACAGGTTTGATAAGGATAGGACATAATTTTACCTAATCAGGCAAGCTTGTTTAAAGGCATGTATCATCTTTAAAAAGCTCAGTCTGAATACCTTTGTACTCGATTAAGGCCCTTCTTTTTGTATTTCACTCACCTGGATTTCTTTTTTCAAACAGATCCTTCTGTCAGCAAGTAAGAACAAATTGTGCTCTTGTGCCCTTGGCAACTATATAGCCCTTGGCCAATAATAGCGGCCTGGTGGTTTCCCACAGTCCTTGCAGAGTTTTAACTTGGAAAAATGATCCTCTTAGCAATGGAAAAGCATAGTTGGTTTTATAAGTTTTTTTCACTGACAAAATACACCTCTAAAAAATCTGGCCCAAATGACAAGTATTCTCAACAACAGTTTTCCTGTTCCAGAAATTTGTTTTCAAGTCCCAAAACCTGTACTCATATAACTAATGCCTTTTCTAAATACACATTAATAACGTGTGTGTAAAGATCAAGGATCTCACTTTCTCCCCGGGGTCGTTGCCCCTCCACAGTTTTGCTTGCTAAAGGAAAAAGCAGCCTTAAGCGGGGGGGAAAAATCAGCACTGCTTCCATTGGTTTTGCAGCTTGAAGCATTGTGATATAAATACATTTTCCTCAAGCACAAGCTTCATAAAGAGAACAAGTTTCCTCAAAATTAACAGATCATGGTCCTCGTTTAAGTAGTTTAAGTTAAGTAGTTCAGACTTGTTGGATGTGTTGGTTTTATATTTGTTCTTCTGAATTTTTGGTTTCTCGCTGTGATCTTCAATACCTGGCCCTTGAGAAAGTTTTAGCCAAACTAAAGTGAACGTGCCTGGATCAAGCTCGAGTGATGCCCAGCAGGTGCCCTGGACTTCCTGCAAGATCTTGGATCAACTTTTTCTGTGTTCYGTGGTTTTCAACTTGGACCATTTGATGTCACTTTGGGCACTGCAAACTGCAGCAGCATCTTCACCATTGCAAGGTGAGGGAAGTCACGCTGCAGGCTCTGCTCTAGTATTGWATCTGAGAGTAGCATTTATATTTAGGGACTAGTCCTGTAGCTTAGGTAATGGAAAAGCTCTGCRGTGTCTCTGAATTGCCCTTTTCTGTCCTTCAGTAATGGAATCAAGCAGAGTTTCCACTGAAACAGCAACACCAATGTCCTCAATCTGTAATCCTATGAAGTCCCTCTGAAACCTCTTTCAATTGCTTTTGTAAATGCAGAGCCTCTCCGTAGAGATCCCTATTTTATGAAATGTTTTGGTTGGCGAGGTGTTTGTGCTCGGCAGTGGCAGTTCTGTGCAGGTGACAGGTCCTGCCCTTGCTGCGAAGCCGCTGCCGCCTCGGGGCACCGGTGCCTTTGCAGCYGCGCGGCCCCGACGCTGCTGCGGGCTTCCAAGAACCTGCTCGTGCCCACAGGAGGGGSCCGAGCTGTTGTTACTGCTTCTGCAGTGAGGTTTAAAATAGCGYGCTGAAAACTGGTGATATCGGAGGTCAGGATAATCACATATTACGCAGTAGCGTCTTTGTGTGCTTTTTTGTTGTTGTTTATTTGCTTGTTTTTCAATGCTGATTCAGCAAAGTGTGGGAAGTATTACTGCCCCTCTGCCTTGCTGGCATCTTCAGCCACACAGATGCTATATTTCATTTGGCTGGGGGGATTTGTTTACTTATTTAGGTTTCAAATATAGGTTTACTAAGGTTGAATAGACAACCATTTTTAATGCTCTCAGTAATTGTTTCCTCTTGTTTCCTTATAAGCAGCTTGCTCTGAACTCATAAAGTTTAGAGCTTTTAGCTCCTTTATTTGTTCCTCTTTCTCAGRTTCTGCCAGTAGAGGGGAAGGTTTACTTTGTGTGGAAGAATGTAGCCAAGGTGAAATGCTTCAGTTATTTATTTAACTGTTTGGTTCGTGCTGCGGTGTAAAAGAAAATAAACTGGAAACATCTGTTTTCCTTTTTCTCATAGCATCAGAACAAAGAAATATTCTATTGAAATTAAAGGTGGCAAATACAAGAGTAATAAGAAGAATGTATTATTTGTCTCTTACATACAATTAGACTGTGGAACCTGCTGTCACAAGAAATGGAGGCCAAGAACAAAGTAGGGTTTGAAACRGAATTAGTGAGACATTTGGAGGTTATGAATATTCAAAGTAATTCTTATTAATTTTGGTGATTTAAAGGAAATGTTAGACCTGTGCTCCTAAACAAGGAGCGAGTTTRTCTTGAGACATTCTACCACAAGGGCAGACTTTTGGTGTTTCTTCACATTAAGCTTGCATGCAAACAAAAAAGTGCTTGAGTTTTGAACCTTGAATAGAAATCACCCTTCCTTCTAATCCTCAGTTTACACACAGGCAAACTTTTTCCCCTCCTTTCCTCTACATATACGTGTATGCACCTATTTCTTTGGAATTGGACATCCTCCTTAAATGTTATCATTGACCTTTTTCTAGTAATGTTATCATCTCGTCCTAGAAATGCCCATTATGCACCGTGTCTGGTCAGGTTGCCCAGGAATGCCCCTGGAAATGCCTCTGGAAATGCCCTGTGAGCTCTGAAACCTCAAGAGTGATGTGCACCTTCATGGCTCTTGTTCTCTGAGGTTGATTRAACTTGAGCACACTGTAATGAGTGGAATCACTGTATTTCTCCAAAGGAAGTGCTGAAGGTAGCAGGTTCTTTACCCTGTCTTGGCTTTCTAATAAATGGCACTTTAAATTATGGAATTAATTCCACAGAGTGGAAAAATATAAGGAACAAGGTAATAAATATGTTAAAAGGTTTGACTATTGTAGTTGACATTTATGTCTGTGAATCTCGGCAGAGCTTTAAACTATACAATTCCTCCAGAGGAACTGAGGGGGAGASGGTGTCTTTTTGATATGTTGAAGCTCTTTATTATCAGCAATATCAGGGAAAAAAATAAAAGTACTTGAGCAAAAACATAAGAGGAAAAACAATTAGAAATCCCTGGACCAAATTACTCACTGTCTTCAGCTTCTCTTATTGGAAAGGACATCACGTTTTTAAAAGAAATAACCTTAAAACATTTCCAGTAGAAGGGCTGGGCTCTCTCTGCAGAGCTGTATGAATTCCAGTGTAAGGGTCAGCTCTTCTGTTACTACCCAAAAGCTTCACACAGCAGTTAGAAGCAGAATGTGAGAGTCTGCTGCCTCCTTATAATATGATCAGCTGCAGCATGAGTTGATCACAAGTGCTTAGGATTTTTTCCTCCATAAAGAGCACAATATTTTGCCTTTCTAGAGAATGCAGAAGCAACAAGGATGCTTTCAAAGTGCTCTTTGCTGAWAGGGAGAATGGGGGAATGACACCAACTGGGGATAAATGTGATTGGAAAAAACCCCTCCCGGCCAAGCACTTTGCAGCAACCTGGCTCTGGCAATTTCTTCTAGGTTCCCAGCAGAGTTTTGTGTCCGGTGTTGCATGTGAAACTGTTGCTTGGTTAATTTGATGGGAATTTTGCCATTGTACTCGACAGGCTGAAGACTTTGCCTAGCCCGGGTTGATAAGGAACTACTGGCTCCAGGAGCAAACAAATGAAACCTCTTTAGAAATAGTTTTGCTGGCAAGACTTTAACAAAGTCTTTAGCAAAGTTTGGTTTGCTTTAAACGTTTATGAAAGTTTGGAAGGAAAATACTCTTCATTGGCCTCGGAAAGGACATATCTATGGTGATAAGTGTTCCCACTTTGAGCAAGGAAGGGCAGTATTTCCAGCATGTGAATGGGAAAAGGGCTCAATGGAGATGCATAAGATGTAAAGCCTTGTCTCCAAAATTTTGTGTAATACTGCCCACTTTATCTCAGAAGTTGCAGAAGTTGCTGGATTTAGGAGGGGACAGATGGGAATGATAAAAACCCTGGAAGAGTTCTCATGTGAAGACACAGGGTTTGTTTACTTCAGAAAATAGACAGAATATTTCTCTTCCTTATTTCTTTTTCTCTAGAGAAAAGAGATGGGAAAGTTTTTTTTCCTTTTGTTTTATAATAAAAGAACAAAAGCATATGGAATGAGATTAAAAGATAGGGAAATTTATTTAATTTTTGTGGCATGAAATTAGACACTGAGTTTCCATGCCATATTACATTGTGGAAGCTGGGAATTTAGTAAACTGGAGAGGGACCTGGATGTTTCTGTGGAGAGCAAAACCAGACAGAATGAGTCTAGCTTGTGTGTGACACTGGTTTCAGTACAGAAATGAGTGCCCTTGTTGTGGAGGCCTGGCCAGTTCCTGGTGAGGCTGTCACTGCGATTGGGAAAGAAAATGACTTGGCACCAGCGCCTGGAATCTCAGCATTGGACACTGGACACCCGTTGGAGAAATGCTTTGGGAGTTGATGCACTTCCGATGGGATCCTGCACGGCGATTCCCATATTCCTGCCAATAACTTAGTATAGGAACAAAGTTCTATGATGAAATCTGTATTTGACTTGTGATCAAAGTATTTCTTTGCAGTAATACTACTTTTGTTATATTAGTAGGTGGCTGAAACTTTAAAAAATATTTTTAATATTAAGTGCTTGAAATAATGGAAAAATGTGTTCACCAGTAAGCTTATCTTTGCAAGTCCTGGCAGGCTTATGCACTGTGGAACATTTATGTGACAAAAGCACCTATAAGAATGACTTCCATATCATATCCATATCACAGAATGGTTGAGGTTGGAAGGGATCTCTGGAGATCATCTAGTCCAAGCTGCTGCTCCAGCAGGGACACCCAGAGCATGGGGCACAGGGTTGCATCCAAGTGGGTTTGGAAGCTCCCCAGAGAAGGAGATTCCACAACCTCCCTGGGCCTGTTCCAGGGTTCTGTCACCTTCACAGGAAGGAAGTTCTTCCTCATGTGGAGATGGAACTGCCTGGGTTTCAACTTGTACCCATYGCTCCTTGTCCTATCGCTAGCTACCACTGAGAAGAGTTTGGCCCCTTCCTCTCCCCATCCTCTCCTCAGGTATTTGTACATGTTGGTAAGATCCTCCCTCGACCTTTCTTCTCCAGGGAAAACAGGCCCAACTCAGTCTTTCCTTGTATATCCATATATTTCCATAAGAGTGTTTTCCTTAATAGTTTTGCTAAATTAGTATCTGTCTCAAAGAGCTCATTTTTAAAGATGACAACTCAAGTGTGCATACTTCAGTTTCTTACTCCAGTATTTAATCTTAATGTTGACTTTGCCTGATCAAAGTTTGTGTCTGGTATCATTAGCTCATGGCTTGGAAACTGCATCATTGTGGCATAGTTTTATATATTTATATAGCGTGAATAAAGAAATCATGTCACCATTGCCACCCTGTGAATATCTCAAGGATACTGTCACTTGGCTGATTAAAGCTTAYCTACTTCTTTTGTGTTCTGTTTTACCTTTCTTGGGCAACCACAAGCTCAGCAGAACAGAACTAGTTTCAGTTAGTTTACCTCAAAAGACCAGGTGTGGTCATAACTTTTAATTACATTTGATTTAAAAAAAAAGATTTAAAATACAAGAGTTTATTAAAAGGTTGTTTTAATGACGAGAATGACACCTGTCTTTGCAATTGTCTGTTCTTATAGGTTTATTAAGAAGACTATGTGAGTGTACTTTTGGGGTTTTGCTCTATTTACTGACCTTTCCAAGCTATGGCCATGATATGGAAATGTAAATGAAGGAGTGTTTATTACTATTATTCTATTTTAAAAGATCAGATGAGATTGCCTAAGATAGATAAGGAGTTTTCTAACACAGTGTAAATAGTGTAAATATATGTACATTGTAAACATATTGCTGTTTGAACATCTTTATTTTACTGAAAGGAATATTTGAAGTGTACTTTGTCTTTTAGTGAGAAAGCCAAGTGAACAAGTGTTTTCAAATGAAGCTGCAGAGACTAAGGACAAACCATTCTGGTTTCTTCTTGGGTGCCTTTCTTGACCTTCCTGTAAGAAAGAAGCCCGTGATCTGTAGCTAACGATAGATCCATTTCTCTTCTCGTGGTGATACGTATGTAAAATCCCCTCAAGTTTGGGTATTAAAGCTGTCGATTCTTCCAGGTGTTTTACACTGTTGCCATATATTATTTTGCCTGCTTTGTATTTGTGTCTTATTGCAAACAGTGTACTTAGGTTTCCTTCAGAAAGCTGCTAGTATAAAACCAGATGCAAACTGCCTCGCTGTTGTCAGTTTTGAAGTCTCTTCATATATGTGTGTATATATATATTTTTATGTGCACCTATATGGAAAAATAGTCATGATGTACAAAACTCCATTCCACTTTCAAAACACTGTCTTTTCACTGTTGCTATAAGGTGTTAATTGTAACAGTAGCCAGGTGATAATGGTACAATATGTGAATTGCTTATGTAAAGCAATTGCCTATGTTTAAGTAATGATGAAATGTAGTAGAAATTTAGAATTGCTGCAAGTCCCTTTGTTAACACTCTCCAGTAGAGCATTATGTGAATCTTTACTAGACACCACTGAAGTTCCTTCTCTGTGAACTTTATAGGGTTTTTTTTTTTTTTAGGAACTTTATGAGAAAATGGGTATTTGTTGTGACTGGAAGAGCCTCTGCATTATGAGATCATGCCCAAAGTGTTGTTTAACATCTGCATTATGAGATCACACCAAAGTATTTAACGTGGGTATTTTCAGCCGGCTGAAATACTTTTCYGAGTGTTTTCAGCTGGCTGAAAAGGACAGCAGTGCTGGCAGGAGGTTGCCTGAACTTCTTGTGCTCCCAGGCCAGGGCCTTTGAGCCACCTGCCTGGGGGCCTCTCTTAGCAGAACTTAGCTGCCATCCTTGGGTATCTTGGTTCCAGCTTATTAAATTGCTGTAAAGTCTTCCCTCTTACGTGGAGTTTGGGAAGGAACAGAGTCCATGCTGGCTTTATAGRTATGTGGTGTATTTTTTTTATATAGATTTTTGTGATGTAATGCCCTAAGTGAGTTGAAGCCCTTCTTGTCAGGTACTTGTTGTCTGTAATGTCTCCTTACATTCTTGAGGCGCTTTCAGTCCAAAACGTAGCAAAATGATGACACTGTGAAGGTTAAAAGTCAAAAAAGAAAGTGGCCAGTGATAACGTCTTCTGTTTGCAAGTTACTTAACGACAGTGGCTGAATAGGGTCCTGGGGAGAGAAGATAATTTGCGGGGACTCTATCTCTGCATTCAGAGGCAGTCGAGGCGTGAAAGTTGCGTCCCAACACAGTGTACGTTATTTGCGACCACAGCTTAGTCCTCCTGTGACACCTAAGGTGGATTGAGTTTAATATTTCTAACGCTTTGAAGACTAAAAATAAACAAATAAAACTTCAGAAAGATGGCAGTAATTCCTTGCCAGACTATCCTTGTGAAAATACTATCAAAAATCAAGAGACTATTTTGTTTTTAAATCCTTTGGAAAGATAACTTTTAGTTCAAGCTTTGACTCTCAGTCAGCTTCAGAATAATATTTATATATTATTGCTACAGTAAATGTTGATTAACTACAGTGATGTGGCTAATGCATGAAACTATTATTCATAAGAACAACTTGCAATGGTAAATAAATTTTAGTGACTGCTATGCAATTGGCTCACATCTGTGCTGTTTTAAATCCTAGAAAGGTTGTTTTATTTAAAAATAGTGAACTCRGATCTCTGAGTGAAATTTCTACTCTTTGCATGTTATAATTTTAAAAGTCAAAAGCAGTGTTTGATGCATGAAAACTTGTGCTGGGCAGCTTGGATAGTATGGATCCCGTGAAAATCATCAAAGAGACACTCTTTGTGTTGCATGATAATAATATATAGTTGTTGTCTAGAGAAGGGTAAATTAAATTTTGTGCTGCTATTGGGTGGCTTGTTCAGTTTTGCTCTTGCCTTCTGCAGTGTGTTAACCAAAATCTGGTGATCTTCTTTCCTTGAGTGAATGACAAAGTTTAATCTAGGAAGTTTCATGTAGATTTAAAAAAAAAAAAAAAAAAAAAAAAAAGGAACTTCTAATCCAGAATAAAGGAATTTCTAATTGAGAATACATTCTTTTTCATATAGCGTTAATATACATTCTTCAAAGCACATATGCCAGGTGTTCCACTTTGATTATTGATTATTTGATTAGCAACATACTGTTATTGGTATCGGCACAGATAGGCTGATTAGAAGTAATAGAGTGGCCAAGATAATGTGATGACCTGGTTCTTCAGATAAGCAGGGATGGTGCCACCCGTCCCTGATCTAATGGGAAAGTCACTGTGTTGGTGTTGATGGGCTGATACGTTTGTTTTAATCTGCAGTATGTTTTTAGGGTTTGGTTTTCGTTGCTAAGTAGTAACCAAAGTAAAAGCACGTTTGGAGCACGTGGTAATGCAAAGATTTTTTTTTTTTTTTTTTTTTTTTTGGTTATGTTCTCTTGATAAAGTTGTGTATAAAAGAGTAGTCCTAAGTACTGCATGGTCTGGTCTGAATACAGACTTTCTACAGAATTGATTTTTATTATAGAGCAGGAAGGATTTTTAATATGCTTGTAGTCTGTCCTCTTTAACATAACCCTTTTCCCCCCACAGAAGTGTGCATACTAGCTGGGGGAGACAGTTGGGTGAAGCCATGAGGACTGTGTCCTTATTAGTTTGAGGAAGTTTCTGAGTTTTTGTCTGGTCTGCTTTCAATTTCCAGCATAACAGAGGCTTTTTGCCAAAAGTTGCACATAATTTTTAACTTTCTGGGGCCAGTTTTTGCAAACTAGTTTGTAGCTGCCATTGCCTTTTCAATCCAAGTTGTTTAGCATGTGCATTTCTTGACCTATGGTTAGTAGCTGTAACGAATTGAATAGTGTAAACTGATTATGATGAAGTCCACAATAGTCCCCTGTGTTATCCCTGTGCTGGGTAAAGAGGTTTACTAAACAGATAGTAGTCCACCGCCCCTTTTTTTCTCTTTTTTTTTCTTTTTTTCCTCTTTTTAATAGCACAAATGACTTCTGAAGAGACAGAAGGCTCCCTATCACGTGGACCTTAACAAAGTAGTTGGCTTAGAAGTTTTGCACTGATGTACAACAGCGTACTTAGATATTTATGATGTGCTGAGATTATTTACCAGTTTATCTAGACCACCTTTCCTGACAGGGGCAGGACAGGAATTTGACACGGTGGAGAGAAACACAGACATGTATTAGGGCTTGATTCTGGAGTGGCAGGTTAATTGTGATGAATATCCATTTTTCCTTGTGGGTAAAACATGATTTAGGGGAGACCCCCTCAGACTGTGTTAAAGAAGCACTGGATGGGCTGCTTCTGGGAGGAGAAAGAGGTTTTACAGAGCTATTGTTGTTTTAGAGAGCATTTTTCTAACATATGCTTAAGTACTTATTATGGACCAATAAGTAATAGGAGGAAGTGAGGCGTTTGTTTTATCTCCTGGGGTACACAGCACAGCTGAGGTAAACGACCCAAGATCTTTGGTATTTATTAACAGCCTTGATATGCCGTTTCTAGGGAGAATTGATTCTCTTTTCTTGTGTCAGGACTGACAATTTGATGTTGGGCAAGCACGAGTTACAGAAATAAATGTTTACTAGCTACCAAAAATCTATTGGAATTTGAGGCCCTGAGTAAGTGGTGCAATCATAAAAAGGTTGCGTTTGTGAGAATGCTTAGTTTTGCTTACCAATTTTAAATTACACATCTGTGCTGTAAATACTAAATTTGGAATTGAGGTCTGATGGGGACAAATCTTCCTTCACGTTATGTTGGCAGCTAATAGTCTGGCTGACAAATGGCAGGAAGGAGAAACCGATGGTAAAATACTGCAAGGTTAAGTTGGCAGAGCRTAGCTTCTACCATCACATCTTTTTGTCATTTTAAATAAGCCACTGCTGCTTGTTAGGCAAGTCAGATTCTCTTCTACTCTTTCCCAATTTATTTTATTGTTTCCTGCACAGGGTATTATTTAATGGGAGAAGCAAGGTCAAATATAAGCCAGTACATTTTAGTTTGGGGGTGGCAGGAAAGTGTCAGGCAATAACTGAGTGGAAGTGGAAAACAGATTTGCATACAATAAAAGTAAATTCCCTGGCATTTTTAAAGCTTGGTGTTTTATGGGTTTGGGCACTGTGCATATTGGAGCCAGCCTCCTTGCAGTCAGGTTGGACCCCTAGCAAATGGCCCTACAGGTTGTAGGACAAACCTCTCTGGAGGAAGCCAGCTCTGAAGCAAGAGGAAGCCCTGGAGAGCTGAGCAGGCTGGATTTATTTTCAATTTTGGAACCAATGCTAAATGGATTAATTTCACTTGAACCTTTTTATGAGGACTTGCTTCTAAATTGAAGTGATTATTGTTAAACTAAATAGAGCTGCAGCACACTCCTGAGAATACCCTAGGTCTCCTTCTGACCTCTGTGTTAACTGAGCTTTTATTTTACGTCTTTGAAGCCCAGTTTAAAAATCCAGCTTCACAGCAAAATCATTCCAGAGGGCTGGCCTTTTTGCAAAGTAGTTTTGTCCTAGCTGCCCAGTAAGATGTTGCTGAGACTGAAACACTTCAGGTGATGGTCCCAGATTTGCAAATATTCCTGTTGTAATCGAAGAAGATTGAGTTCTTGGCAAGGATCCGGCCCTCTTAGTTGTGATGTGATCTTGTTGCCAAATATTTTTGATATAAAATTTTCTCACCTGGAAGCCCCCCCGCCTTTTTTTTTTTTTCTTTCAGAGAAATATTTTCTGAAACATTTTCCTTGAGGTCTCATAAATACCTGTGTAGCAGCTTATCAACTCCATTATCAGAGCTATTTAGTTATTTAGTTTCTTTTTTCAATGCCCTAAGCCTGTAATTCACTGCACAGTTTACCATCCAGTTTAAGCTTTGTGAAATTTATTTGCAATTTTTCAATCTGCCCTGTTTTACATTAGTGTGACACTTAAGGGAAAAGCTTTCCAGATGCTACAAAGAAATTTTGTGTTTTCTTCCCTCTTTGAAACATGGTGGGATTTGTAAGGCATTTACCCTTGTGCAATAATATTGTGACTGCCATTTTAAATTTAGGACGGAAAATACAATAAACTATCAGCAAGTTGCAACAAAATGTTTTTTTGCTTTGTATTTTAAAACCATATCCCTGAATGTGGATTAAAAAGAGAATTAAGTTTTGTTATTTCCTGTTCAGGACAAAATGGTTTTATAGGGCTATGCTGTAGTTGAAATACGAGTTTGTAGCTTTGGTGCTTGTGGTTTTAATTGAAACGCTTGCTGGTCTTCATTGACTGCTGTTTACTTCAGCATACCATGGAATTGTCCCTCTCATCGTGAGGAACGGCGCTCTGGCATCTTTAATGACTGCTAGATTAGTTCCTTTTGACAAGGAACATGCACCACGCGTGTGTCTGGGGGTCTGTCAGGTACCTGTAGCATTGACTGGCTTTGATTTACTTCTCAGAGCAGCGCTCCACTAGTGCGGGTGTTCTCTATCTCACAGAAGAGGAACTGAGGCAGTCACTGCTCTGCAGTTTTACTAGAGAAGAGCTTGTGTCATCATGTGGTTGACTCCTAGAAATGACTAGGTAGTTTCCAAATGTTTTAGCAAGCTGACGCAAACAGYGGGCTCCTTCCTAGGGCTTCATTCTGGACCTTGCCCTGGAAAACGTCAGCCGTGTGTAACCTGGCATTTCAGTCCGTGAGCGTGTGGTGAGCCACAAAAAATCCTGCCTTCCCTACGTGGTGTAGACAGACTCGGAATAGCTTGCCCAGGGATGTCCGGGCAGAAGAGGCCCCTGAGTTTACAGGTGCGAAGCGCTGGGTTTGCGCAGGGCCGCGTAGGGCAGCGCAGAGCTCGGAGCCTGTGTGTAACCAGCTGACAGGAGGCGCAGGCTCCGGCTCCTGCCCTGCGCTCCGCTCCTGCCGGGCCTCGGCAGCACGGGAAGCGGCGTGGGTGGGCGCTCCCTGAGGCTCTGAAACGAGAGCACAGCGTGTTTAGCTCAGCTTTGTTGCCCCCAGCCTCTGCTGCAGGCGTTTCTAATGCAGCTGTTTGATTTTTAAATGGAGAAAGGCCATGCTATCTGCAGGCTAAGGGAGGCAGAGCAAGCTGGACTTCTTCCAAAGTGGCACAAGGCTCGTGAGGACTTGCCTTAGATGAATCTTGGAACTGGGGGTCATCTCTGGGTCTAAAAATTCTCCCTGCCTCGCATTTACCAGCCATATTCAGGCTGTTGCTTCTTGAAAAATTTGATGGTCCTACCTTAGCACTGGCCACTTCCTAAAGGCATCAATATAAGACTTGTCCCGGGGCCAGGCCAGCAACAGCTTGGGGGTGATAAGGAAGGGGAGACGGTACAGGGGCTGCAGAGCATCCCCWCCGAATGTATGACTGTATTGTCAGGGAAGAGTGGTGCTTAGCTGCACTGTTCTGCTGCAGCGATATAATACTCTGGTGGGTTGTGGTGAGGGTTGTTTTTGTTGTTTGTTTTTTGTTTTTGAGGACATCTTTTCACTCTCACTCTCCTCTCACTTCTTTCTTTGCAAGTGAACAGGTTGTGGGTTATTCAGTGTAATACTAGAGAAAGTTGTACCCCACGTGCTTCGTCTTGCAGTGGAAACAATTTCTATATAATTGGCTAAAATTGTCCTCACAGTGCTCATATGCTGGGCAGCTTCAAAATGCTGCGTTAGTAGATATAGACACTTAATTTGAGCAGCGTTGACACACACCAGGCAAGGTGACAGCTGTGCCTGTGAGCCACAGATCTCTGTATCAGTGAATTTCTTTTTGAAGTGGGTAATTGCGAGGATTTTAAACAAAGAATGTAATCTTTAACCTTTGACAACTTTTATATCTCCACCAAAGTTAATGCCACTGCTCTTAAGCTATGTTCTAATATCGTCACTTTTCTATTAAGTACTAGGTCGTCTTGAGCTGCTTGATATTACCTAATCCTAATTTAAACCCAAGCAATATTACACTCTGAAGCTGACTTGCATCTCCCTCTTTCAGTCTTTCCTTTATAAGAAATCAATGTTAATATGTAAAAAAATGGAGAACTACAGCTATTTCACTGTTAATTGAATTATGAAAAGCTTAAAAGGTAAGCTTAGTACATCACTGTTAAAGCCTACTGATGTTTTACAAAGATGTTGCACTCTTTTAATACAGAGGTCTAGCAGTATATTACTTGCATGCAGTGATAGCTCTAATTGGAAACCTAATAGGGTGCAAGGGATTTCTAAGACTATTATAAATAATAATACATTATTTTTACGTCAGTGGGATTTCTTTTATTGACAGTCCTTTGGGTTGAGGCTGGGAATAAAATGCAAAATGTTGAAATATTTCTCATTGCTTCAGAGGGCTGTGTTCACTGCTAATCTCATACCACATTTCTCCAGCGTTGAAGTGCTCCCAGCTGGCAGGTCCTGTGATATAAATTCTAGGAGCAAATTGGTACTAACACATCTCAAGTACCTGTTCCGTTCAGTAGCTCCATCTTCAGGGGAGAAGGGTGATCTCTGGTGTAACCTGGAGCAATGGGGTGGTTCAATCGGTTGCTAATACATGTATAGAGAGATGATTCCTAGGAGTGGCGGCTAAGGGTGCCCAAGAGAGCCTTTCTGGGTAAGATTTCATAGTTAAGTTGTTGTCTTCCAAGAGCTAGAGCTTCTTGTGGAGATACAGTGCTATTCCAGTCCACTGAGCAAGTGGTAGCTGGAGAGTCGTGTGTGCCCAGATATATGGGCACATATAGGACAGAGACAAGTCATTAAGGCAGAGCAGGATACCAGTCATCTTGAGCATGGAAAGGTTTTTGCTTTAAATTCCTGCCATTCTCGTGAGCAGTGTGGGGTTTTGTTTTGATGAGAGAAATCTTTCCCCAACAGATGGTGCCTCACTTTGCGCAGAACCTGTCTCTCTTCTACTACCTTCCTACGTGTTCTCCCTCCCCTACGACATGCTCTTAGAGATGGCTCCGCTGTTACTGAAGTAGCTAGCCCCAAAATATCATGAACTTTTGTTTTCTGTGGAATCTGAAAATGAAATTTTAGAGAGATTTGAAAGTAAAGCTAATTGACTTTCTCTCCCCTAGTTCCCCTCCTGCATTYACCGGTCCTGCAAAGCGCAGGAAAAACCCGGTTTCTGATCCCTGTTGTTGAGAATTCTTACTTTTGCAATTGTATCTCTATTCGCAACACTAACACCAGCAACACTAGCAATTACTTTGGTTGCCTTCACAGTAATCAAATGCGTATTGTCATGTATATATTGAATGCATTGGATTGCCTTCCCTCTYAAGTATTGCTTCTCCATGCTTGTTATCATGTGAGAAGAGCCTTTGTTTATCCCCCTGCCTCACAGCAGCCAGGATAAAAGGAAGGGGAGGGAAGAGGAAGGGCTTTCTCTGCAGCAGGGAGGTTAAAACGCAGCCCCTCACAGACCAAGGAGAGAAGGGATTTCTGGAGCCAGAGCAGGAAGAGCTGTGTCAGCACCTGCCTTCATGCAGAGGGAGCATCCAGCTCTGGCATCTCCCTGATAAAATACCACAATAACAGCACAGAACGAAAGAGGCAGCAGTGCAGCCCTAAACCATTAATGGCATTACAGGTTGAGCTGTGCTTAGGCATACTCGGAGACATATGGCACGCTGCAGAATGCAAGTGTTGGCTGATTTTCCACAAATGGACATTTGTACGCTGCAGCATCCTTGGTGTGTGTTGCTCCTCGAGAGGAGCTGGTAGGTTGGGGACAATCTAGACAAAGCTGATTTGGGAAAGCACAGTTTTAGCTTGACATGATGGGTTTAATTCCCCTTGCAAAACGTAGTTCTGTAATGCAGATGGTATCACTGGGATAAGTCTATGTCACTTTATTTTAGAGATTGTTGTGGCAAAATGATACAAGTGAGGAAAATCTTGACATTTAAGAGTATCATCATACAYTTGGATTCACTTAATTATACAGAGTGAGCCACAGTTAGCAGTAATACGGCAATATACTTTTAATCTTGGGCACTCTATTTTAAAATGGATAAAATCAGTATCAGTTCCTTATTTAATGTGATCTTTGATGCACTGCAGTTACAGTAAGACAGAGCAGCCATTTCTGAAATACAGGAACAACTTTTCTTTGAAACTTCTATGTTTTCCATGGTTGAGATTGTTGTGTTGTAATTTCTTCAGAAGTTCTGGGCAATGTTGCTTTTAGAAATGACAGCTGAGAGAAGCTGTTCCTAGTTTCTCAGCAAGACTATTGCTGAGCAGCCCAAAATACCGAGCCCGGATGAGACTTCGGGGATTTTTTTGGATGCTTTCAGTCTCATTTGTATCGTGGTCTTTACTCCAGGTGGCATGTGAAGGGTAACACTGAAAACGTTCTGCTGCATTATACTCTGAGAACATCTTGGGTTATATTTATTCAAACTGTGGTAATATTCCTAACTATTTTTTTTTTTTAATCTCTTAGCGCTGGCCCCAAAGGTGATAACATCTATGAATGGAGATCAACCATTCTAGGTCCTCCAGGCTCAGTCTATGAAGGAGGTGTTTTCTTCCTTGACATCACATTTACACCAGAATATCCTTTCAAGCCTCCAAAGGTAAGAGACCAGTAGCTGATATCTTAGGTTACAAATGCACAGCACAACATTTAGTCGCAAGCAGTGTTAATGGGATGCAGCCCATTGAAAGCCCTTCTGCTTTAAGAACGAGTTTAAGCTCATTTCAGACACTACATTGGTTTCTCTTAGCTAATGTTAATTGCGTTTCCAGTCCATTTGATCCCTATTTTAGAGCTCATTTTCTTTTCCCTGTTTTGGTTTAAGAGAGCCTATGCAGTTAGTACAGGCATCAGGACAGGACTGAGAAACTGAAAAATAAACAAACTTGAGGAGGGAGGGAGAGGGAACAATATTACCTGATTGATTAGAGAAAGAAATAAAGTGTAGAATTTTTTATGTGCTTTGGCCACTAAATTGGAACTTAGGTTTTGGTTTTCTGAGCACTTGCATTGTTCGCTTGGGCAGTAGCGATCTTTTTCTGTAGTTGTGTAATATTTTTGAAACTTTTATATTACTTTGTTGTATTCTAATGCTACAAGACAAATACCAGGGCAAGTGAATGTCGTCCTGTGGTTCACGTTTGTGGTCAAAGGAAGTGTTTGTTAACAGAAGAGGTGGGTGCACACAGGTTTCGTGTTTGCCTTGCATCTGAAAGCATTCTTGCTTAACTTGCTTTAATTGAACTTGCTGCTCAAAAGCAGCCACACTGCTAAGATGGGCACCAATGACTGCAGTGTCTTCAAAGACATTTGTGTAGTGTGGAGTATAAAAAGCTTCCTGCCACAGTCCAGGCTACCAGTGCCTTTTAGTGAAGACACTGCCCACTGGTCATAGCAGGTGAATTAAGACAAAGGCTCCTAAATGAAGCAAACTGTTGAATTGTTCTTGTCTATGTAACTTTTTTTTTTGGGGGGGTAGCATCAGGACATTAAATTCCCTCCTAAACTTTACGGCTCTGATTCATGGGAAGAATTGTGTCCTTTGAGACAGCTGTAGGGGTTTCCTGCCGACACCTGCCCATCCCTCTTTGGGAGGCTCTGTGGCTGTGTGGATGGTGCTGCCTCTGTGTCTTGGATTAGAATTTCAATTGAGTCCCAAATACTTTATTTTGTTAGTAATTAGCTAGCATAAGAAGCACTGGGTAACTGTTTCACAGATAGCTATGCCACGTTTTTCCTTCCCACGCTACAGGCACTTACGATCTGCTTTCTCTTCTGAGCCTCTGCCTGGGATCTCTTTGCCCTATCTTTGGATCTAAACCTTCTCCCAGCCTGAGACGCACTGAATTTAAAAAAAAAAAAAAAAAAAAGCACCACATATTAAGGCCTCAGAAAACTAGTTTGGTGAAGGTTCACTGCACTGTAGCACAGTTGCATTTAAATGGAGTCTTTCATCTAGCAGCATCTAAGCTGATTTACAAACCACACATACCTGTGTGAATAAAATATGTATTGCTTCAGTCRCACAGAGATGGGATGTAGGAGAAAACACAGCAGTGATCTAACACCACCCACCTGTGCTGCTTGTGCCCTTTGGGTTCCAAATGAAGAACCTTTTCCTTGCTGAAAACCAAAGACTCTGTTATGATGGCTCCTGTGTTAACACCTTCCCTTGTATTAGTGTGGAAAATATAATTACTGTATTAACCTAACGCTTGCTCCTACTTTCTTCCCACTAATTTGTTGATTTCATGTTGTCCAACTGCTTGCTCTGGCTGGTAAATATTATTTGYGGATGGTTTGGAAGTAGCAGGACTAATGTGATTGCCCTGGCTTTCCTATATTTTAGGGCAAGAAGTGAAAAATGGCCAGTTCAGATGTCAGTGTATCGTGCTGATGATAAACATTAGAGTAGCAAAATGGTTAAAAGGAATTTTGAAAACCTTGGCCTCAGAAAAGATTAAACTGACTAGAGTGAAAGGACTCATTTTTGCTGTATCTTCCTCAGCAAACCTTCAGAGAGGAAGAAATCTCTAGTGCCTCCACTGAGTCCTCTGTAACTGTTAGGACAATCTTACGTTTGGCTGCCCCATGGTAAAGTGCCTCTAGTGGAACAAACTTCCTAGCTTGAAAATGAAATGTCAGTAAAGGACTTTGCTTCTTAAAAGGAAAAGGGGGGTAGACAGGGAGAGGAAGAGCTGAAACTGGTCCTGGGGGCTGGCTGCCAGGTCCGTAGGAGGCCGCGTGCGAGGAGGTGCTGCAGTTCAGCCACTGCTGACAAACGCTGTTGTCGAGCATCCTGTTAGCAGCGCGTGGTGACGATGCGCAGGCCCGGGCTTTGCGGACTGGTGCTGGCTCCAAATGAGAGTTAATACCTCAGTGGATATGTTAGAGCAACGTTTTGGGGGAAGGTGTTGCCGCAGCGCTGGCATCTGCATGCCTGTCAGTGACAATGACTGCCTCCTGGAAGGGTGAAAAGGACAGCTGCCTTCAGCAGGGCTGTCCTCACGTTGATTTGCTTGTGCMCAAAGTTTGTGGGCTGTTCCACCAATGCCTCAATTTTTCTGTCTGCAAATASAAAGTGTAGTTTGTCAACCTGCACTACTCTAAGCATGGAAAAGTGAGAAATCTTAAAATTTGACTTTGAAATATAGCAGACAATACAGGGGGCTTCAGTGGGAGAAATCTGAAAAGGGGTCAGATAGATATTTAGGACAAAGAGGGAGTAYAGTGGAGACCTTTTGCATTCCCTGAGCACTTCATACAGCACTTGGACAATGCTAGTGTTAATCTGTTCTCTCTTCCCCCCTCCCCAGTCTATTTAATGAGTTCTGKTTTTGCTTTTATGTTTCAAATAGCTATTGAGACAGGCATATGCTGGGTGGGCCCATGTTCAGGAGTATCCAATAAACAAGTATAATGGGAATTTAAGAGCTCAGCATTTGGCCCTCAGGATGACTGCTATTGTTTCATACTACTACAATGAATGTTTTCCCACATGGTGCTTTATAGTTTGGTTTTTTGGTCACCATTTACCAAGGTGAAAACAGTAGCTTGGGTTGACTGGGTGTGCGCTTTTATCATACATATTAATAACCTCTAACCACTTCCTTCCCCCCTTTCCTATTTTGCTGGTTGTGTAAATTAACCTACACTGTCACTTCAGGGTAAGGTTGAGATTAGCTTCCTTGTGTCTTCTCGACAGCTGTGCTTAACTTTGTGTAGTTACAGCATTAATGTGATCTCAGGTGAGACGTTCCCAAAGGATTGCTCAGTTCCACTCTACTTTTCTGCTATTCCACACAATAGTCTCTTGACCCTGAATAGGCTGTGCTGCTTTCTAAGTATCTCAGTTTCTCCTGGTTTTGATCTGAATCTGCTTTGCTCTTTTTTTCCCCCCCCTATAATGTATAATGAGCATTTACTCTAAACACTGCTTGTTTGTTTGTAAGTGGCCCTGTAATTCCTCCTCCTTTCCAAGTTCCACTGGGTTCTCTGCGCTGCTGGCTTTTGTGCCATCAGCAAAAATTGTAAATGGCAAACAGCTGGGCTGCATGTGTCTGACACCATCCCAGCTCCGGCTTGCTGCTTAAGTGAAAACAAATTCACAGCTTTCCTGCAGTGCTTTCAGTAGGCAGAGCTCCTCTAACTGGAGAAAAACAGTTTTGGTGCCATGGCAAAACCCTTAAGGTTTCTCCAGGCTCTTCTGCATGTATAAGGAAGTCTTATTTCTTCTCTCTTTCTTCTCTTTCTCTAAATAATAATGGAAATCTGATTCACAGAGACGAATATGATTTGTGCCTTGTAAGTTATTAGTCCATTGGACTAGGATACTGTCTAAAGAGATCGCTTTCTCAGATAGCGAGTATTTAACTGTTGTGCTCAAGTTAGACCTCTTGACCTGTCTGTTAATTTGGTACTTATTGTATCAACTTGGAAATACTCCACGCTTCCCCTTCTGGAAGTGTTTAATCTGTTAAAATTATTACCTCACCTACAGTTAGAAGCCTTCTTGGAAAGAGACCAAAGCTGTAGGTCAAATAGAGAAATACTGAGCAAGCAGTGGGCTGGATTGAGGCTGCTTGGGAAGCAGAGGCAAAGCCATTGCCAGCAGTTGTAAGTGCCACAAACTTCTCTTCCGCCTTGGAGTAAACAGTGTGGGTTAGGGCAGGTAACATGGAGCCAGGTCAGCCCTCCGTGCAGGCTGGGGTGTGTGGGTCCCATGTGGCTGTAGAGCCCCYGCTGCGCTTCCCTGTGGGGATAATTTGAGCTAGGAAACATCCTGTTTTTTGTTTTGGTTTGTTTTCTACCTGTTCTGAGGTTCTCTCTTCCCTGCAAAAATGCAGGGGGTGCATCTSTGGTCTCTCTCAGACATTATGCTCTTGCCACCCATGATGTGGAAAAAAATGCAGGGTTTTTTTTTTTTTTTTTTGCCTTTTGTTTTTCATTTTAAACTAAAACTAAAGCATTTTACAAGGAGCAAAGTGGGAAGTCTCCCCAAGTGTGTTGTGTGGGTGTCTCCTGTGTGACAAGTAACTGCAGTTGTGAGACCAAAAATAGCTGCAGTGCTCTGTACATGGCGAGCGTTCTTGGAAACGTGGAGATGCACTACACGGAAAACAAGAGGCGCTGCAGTTTTGTAGCCATGTAACCCCACCCCATCCCACATCTGCTCCTAGGGCCTGCAAGAGGGAGGGTCACAGCCAACGTTTTTGCATCAGAAAGAAGGGGGGGAAAGAGGGTTGACTGGCAAGTTTTATGTGTGGGCTGGTCTAATCTCAGGGGAAAACACTAGTGTGTTCTTGTCATACCACACGCTTACCAAATGTGTGTTTCGCAAATACCCCTGTGACCTATAAACAGACAATAAAAATTGTGGGTGTGGATAGCTGACAAATTCTGAGGATTTAGGGCATGAACCCTACAACCTTTATTCATGTAGATAATCCTAATTCATGCAAGTTCCGCCAAATGTGTTTTCACTGTTCATCAAGGGAGCCGGGATAAGGCCTTTCTACAGGTCACATTGTTCTGAAAACAGTGTTGTCATGGTTTTGTTTCCCCTTCRGAAAACTTATGTGGCAAGTTGCCCAGTTCATTCACACCTCCCAAATTTGAAAACAGTAAAATCCAATAGATCCCTCTCTATGCAGAGCACTTGGGATTTGCAGCTCTTGTCACTTCTAAGTACCATGGTGTATCCAAAGGTTTTCATAAACAATTGGGAATCTGAGGAGAAAAAAAATGTTGGTGGATGGTATTAACACATCAGATGTCTTTGCTGCTGTGAGCAGAAAGTCATAACCTAGAAAAAAAAATGGCTTTCAGAGCGACTATAAGCACCCAAACTTGGGACCTTGGCCATGGTTTGGCAGTGAGATTGTAAATGTGTCATTTATGACTCTTTGCTTAGACATGCTGAGACAGCACTGATTCATTCTGAGGCTTTTGATAAATCACTTAAGCTCTAAATTTCAGTTTCCTTTTCTTTAAAAGCAAAAACTGTAATGTGACCTTTAGTAGCGTCAGTAGGGTGGCTGTGTATTAACGCAACTGTGGTGTATTCAGGAGGGCTGGAAGCAGTACTTTTAGCTGCACACTTGTGAGATTTTTATTTATTTTARCTAAAAGGAAGGTGGTTCTTATTTGCCTCTGGCTTTGTGCTGTACTTGAGTCATATCTTTATATTTTACCCTGGAATTATCAGCTAGAAACTTCTCTTTAATGCAAGCTGAAATTCCTAGGTAATTATTTCTGTGTGGGATCTGGGGCCCTCATGGTAAAATACAGCGATTTGACAACTTGGGAAGGCATTGAGAGTACTTATCTCTTAGTTACGATAAACATACAGTTAACTTTAGCATATTAACCTTAATCTGGTGGACTTGGTGAAGTTAACATGGCCCCTGTCTTGCCATGCCTAGTGTATGGGCTATGTACCAAACCCCTCCTCAACACTGGTGCTATAGCTAGAGATTTAAAAGGCTTGGTGCTTTTTTTTGGTAAAATTGCCTCAAGGCCAAGGAGAGGAGAAAASGACAGGTCCGCCATTCTCCCCCCCTCTCCCAGCGATTTGCTAATTCTGAGGGATTTTAAGGGTGCTGAGGAGAGGCACCCTGAGGTGCCACGTGCAGGCCAGACATGGAGGCTGCAGAGTAGAAGAGAATAGAGACTCGGGGTAGCGATGGAGGGGCTGTGAGCAAAGCGCAAGCCCGGCGCGGCGCGACCCAAGATGTCGCCTCCGCAGGGGCTGTTAAAGGGCCGCCGCGGCCGCCTCGCCAACGGCCGCCAGGGGGCGGCAGCGCCCCGGGGAGCCCGCGCTGCCTGAGGCGGCGGGACGCGTTGCGGCGGCCGCCCCAGGGTCGTCATCTTAAAAATAAAGTARAGTAAAAATTTGCCGTCCGTAACTGATGTTGTTTATCACCCTGTCGTGCCCGAACCACTAGCCCTCCGTCTCATGCAGCATCTAAACCRTTTCTTGTAGGTCACGTTTCGGACGAGAATCTACCACTGTAATATTAACAGCCAAGGCGTCATCTGCCTGGACATTTTAAAAGACAACTGGAGTCCAGCATTAACTATTTCTAAAGTTCTCCTCTCCATCTGCTCCCTTCTCACAGACTGCAACCCAGGTGAGTGCCCTGTGCAGTGATGAAGCTGCCTGTAAGGTTATTTATATATATATTATATATATATAAAATATGTATACGCACACAACYGTGCTTGGCGTTTAAATAACTTGACCCTCATCTCATCCTGCTGACTGCAGCTCGCATAGCTCTGGCCTSTAGCAAAGCACATTTCTGTCCCTGGGGCAGCTCATGAGGGACTAGAGAGGGTTGAATGTCCCTGCCTGCCCCCGGGTTCATCTGTGCATGGGCTGAACTGTGGGGAAGGCAGCAGTTCCCCYCCGCCCTGAAAATTAAAAATCCAAAATCAGGGTTGGGAAGGAGAGGAGAAAGAGTCCTACTATCCTCTCGAGTGCAAAACCGTGCTAATTTGGTAGCAGATAGAATCTATAAAAGATAGACACTGAGTTCTGAAAACTAGTGGATTAGCTATTTTCTTCTATCTTTTTAAATACACCATCTACTTAAATGCAGGTACCGAAACTCATCATCACCACACCTCCTTACCCTACCTATCCATACCGGTTAAGGGAAATGAGTCTTTCCTTACAAAGTCAATTTTACAGTTTATGTATTGGTATCTATAAAAGACGAGAGAAATGTCAGATAGGTCATATAATGTGTTTAGAGAAGGAAAAAAAAAAAGGAGTGTTAGAAAAATAAAACCTTTCTGTGGGTGATCTAATCTTTCCTAAAAAAAAAAAAAAAAAAAAGGAGTGTTAGAAAAATAAAACCTTTCTGTGGGTGATCTAATCTTTCCTAGAAGTTTGCCTTCTGTTGATACAAATATACTTAGCAGTAAGTATATCCCAAGCAGTTTTAGAAAAGGTAAAATAAACCTGAAACACATAAACTGGTAAAATCTTTCAGTAATACAAAATATGACTATTGTTATCTTTTAAGTTTATTAAACTTTAGTTCATATTTGCTTCCATATTAAGTAATAGGTTAATATGGTGCTATAAATACCCCCACACTGATGAAGACCCAACAATCTAAATATGCTGGTATTCTGTGGTGTACTGTGGCTTTGTGAGTATTAAACTCACACTTCACATTTTTAAAGTTTTTATTCACCACTTGCCTGAAATAAGCTGTATATTTTTCTGTTTTCAGCTGACCCCCTGGTTGGAAGTATTGCCACTCAGTATATGACTAACAGAGCAGAGCATGACAGAATGGCCAGGCAATGGACCAAAAGATATGCTACTTAAGTTGGAGTTTTGTCAAACTCTTGCATTATTCGTCTGTGATGGAAAGAGCTGCTTATGATTTTGAAGGGGTGGGAGGAGGGAGGGTGCTGGTAAAGAGTAGGGTATTTCTATAACAGATTTTATTCAGTCTTTTATTTCCTAAGATTTTGTTGTTGTAACTTAAGGTATCTTGCTACAGTAGACAGCTAGAATTGGGAATAGCATATTTTAAGACTGTAATTAGTTCAGCAATATTAGCTCACATGTAGTACCAAGAAGAATGTAAACTTAGACTTTTCTGGTTTTCGGTTTGCTTGCAGTAAGATTAAAACAGCTTAATTTTGTACAGGTACATATGTTGACATTTATGTAAAAGTCCTTTCAAGACTCTACACACTGTTTTTGGGGTTTTTTTAGTTTGTTTTTCGTTTGGGGATTTTATTTTGTTTTGGGTTGGATTTTTTGTAAAAAGATGTTGGGATTGTTTTCCCCTATGGAGGGCACATTGGTATTTAACAAATCCTTTTTAAAGACTGTCATCTCATGATCTGTGATATGGCAAAGTGGATATATGGCCTCATATATGAAATGAGAAGTAGTTAATGTATTATTTTATAAGCCAATCTTTCTTTGTGAAAAGAATAAAGGTTTTAATCAGGACTTACGGCAACCTGTAGTGAAATACCTTAAGCTGTTTAACTGTAAGGCGTGGAATAGGAGTCACTCAGTGGATTGGTTGTATGTTGTGGGCTACTTAAATCTGCATTTGTTACTGTGCTAATAAAAAGATGTTTAAAAAAAAAAGAAAAAAAAAAGACTTCTGCTTAGTGCTGTGCTTTGTCATTTTGCTACAATAGTGTCTCCAACAACACTTCAAGGATTGTAATACAAGTAAGGGCGAAGACAGGGGAGTTCAGCAGGTGAGTGCCGTGACTGCTTCTATTTTGGGAGATGTTTCTAGACAAGCAAGGTAAGGTAAGGTTTTTCTGCTCCTTATTGGCATTGGACAGGCCCACATGGCCCGTGAAGAGGTTGCCTAGGGCAGTCCTTGCTGGTTATTTTTTTCAGTTACATTTTTCATAGTTTTGGCTTTTTAGGACTGCTGAAAAAAAGCACAAATAGAAAAATGCAAGAGATTTAGAAGGACAATGTTCAAGGGGAAGAAGAGACTGGTTTTCTGATGGAGTCCGTTGTTCCCAGTGGGAAGAAGAGAGAGTCCTGGCTTAGCTAGCAGGAGACATCTAGAAGGAGGCTRAATCTGTAGATCCTTCAGCTAGCTGCAAAGATCATCTCCTAGAGATACACTGTTTGCATTGAAGTATGGAGCAACAGCAGCTAGTTGTGAATATGGTATTTTGGGCCACTCCCTTAAGGTAATAGCAGGAAATAAAGACTCATTTTCCCATGGCAGGTACTTCATGTTCTACCATACATCTCAGTGCTTGTTCTTTGAGATTTATTTCAGTACTTAAAAATAAAAATCCATGTTCAGCTGATTTATATAATTTCCTCCCTGTCGATATATAGATCAGCTGCAGTTTGGTTCAAAATAACTTGCTAGTGACAGATGCCCTTCCCGTGCTAGGTGTTGGTAGGTAGTGGTACATTGGCTGTGTCTGCTGAGATGCCTTTTTGACACACACTGTGTTTTGGTGTATGAGCTCCCTCAGCTGTCTGGCTCAGCCTAAGAAAATTAATGGCATAATACTGCATCACAGTAGGAGTGTCTGTGGTGAGGGACTCGCTTAAATTCATTGCTTTCTCCCCTTTACTGTTTGAGCATGTAAATGGCTTAATCTCAGTAGATTTTAGTCTGCTTCTTGCTTTGTATTGCCAGCACGAGCCAAACTGACTGTTGCACCTGGCAGGGGAAAGGAGCAGGACAGAAGTGTAAGGGGATTGGAGAAGGAGGGTTGAATTTACTGTTTTATTTTTCCGCTTTCAGTAATCCTTCTCCATCACCTGTGACTGTCTAGCTGTGCAGTAGGTAAGTGATCTCTATGACCTAGGACAGATTTTGAGTCTGTGGAACTGTAAAAAAACAAAATATATGTCCTGCCCTTAAGCCACCAGATCATACAGTTGTACTTCATTTATTATTAACCTTATGTGAAACTGTACTAGAGGGTTTCACTTTGACTCAGTGCAAGCAGAGTAAAAACTATCATTTTCATCATTTGTCTTTGAAATGCTACAGTAGTCAGAAAAGGCAATTGATATGAGTGCTTAAAAAGCTGCAGAATAAGCTTTTGAGGGAAAACAGTGCAGGGGGGCATTATTTATGTGAATGCCCCAAAGGCTCTTAGAAATTAGCTTGTCCAAAAAGAAGACTGTGTATTTGACTTTAYGTAACCTGTCTGGAAATGTGGTCTTAGCCACCCTAGGAGAGCCCTTTTTCTCTTGCCTTTCCTAGGTCATTGTCAAGTCCCATGTGTTTCTGGACCACCTGATCTCATGTGATGGGGCTCCCCCCGGTTCCATCAGCGAAGTGTATGGAGCCCAGTCTTGTCAGGGCGATTGGCACTGGGTCTGTGGGGAGCAGGACTGGACAGGAACCAGTCATCTCCATCTCCTCCATCCCCACAGTGTGTGAAATTCCCCTGGCTGGCTTCCCCTCTCAAGCTAGGCCCCCATGGCTCAAGGGTCAGCCTCAGCACCAGTGTGTGRTCATAAGAGGTCTTGGGTGGTTTTGGCTGTGCCAAAGCTGAGCGATTCGCTTCTTGAAGGAGAGTTCTGGGCTGAACAAGAGGGAGCCTCAGCAGCTCCTTGGTGAGAAGTGACAGCGAGAGGGCGATGAACCTCTGTCACCGAAGCCCCCCTGCTCCATCAGCATGCAGGCAGAGGCCGCTGGCTGGGAGCGGGCTCCATGCACAGCCCTTGTGTTGGGAAGGGAAGGAGTGAGGAGGGAGCGCTGCTCCCCGGCACTGCCGGGGCCGCCGGGCTGGGGCGGCCGGGCTGCAGCGCTGACTCGGCTGCCCTGTCGCAACGGGAGTGATGATACTTCTTGCAGAGCGCTACAGGAGCTGCCTCACTCGTAATTGCTCTCTTATCTTGCTCTGTGGCCACAGCAATCCAAACTGTATTGAGCAAGGCACATCAACAGTTGCGTCTGCCTCTGTTATAAAGGTAGGAATTCTTGCTTAATTCCTAGTGAATTGTACTGTTGCTCTGACATTAGTAATGCTGACAGGATTTGTCAGGGTTCAGGAAGAGCAGTGTTATAAGYACACAGCTTAATTGTGCTCATTAAACACACTATTAGCAGTTATGATATGACAGTGCAAACATTGTGGTTTTGCTGACTCACAATTAAATTCTCAATGCTTTTTCAAAAAAACCTTAATTTTGTGGAAAATTACAGAACTGAGTACTTCAGTTCACTACCACTCTCCCATTCATATCTTCAGTTACAGAGAAGTGAGCATCAGTGCGTTAGGGTGCTAAACCTGGTGTGTGTCTGTCTTTCTCTCCCACTCTCGTTACCTTTTGGACTCATTCTGCCCTCTTGTATTTGACCTGGCCTTGGGCACTGACAGGCTGACATGGGACAGCAAATTCCTGCATCACAGATTCTCCCATGTGGAGAAGCGAGCGCAGCATGGTGTGCTCATGCTGCTGGACAGCATGGCATTGATTAGACCAAGAGATTTGTACAAGTATTTCTGGGCGTTTCTSCAGGGATGTGCCCAGAAGAGCCTCCTGCAGCACTAGTGCCCTCTCAGAGCAGCCCCGGGCTTTGTCCCCATTGCCACYGGGCCTCCAGCTCGGCACTCAGCGGCTGGCTGCGGCTTCGGAGCAGGGTTACGTAACACACTGCGCGYGCCGCTGCGGAGCCTCCTGCTTACAACGTTGTTCCATATAATTTCTTGGTAAAATTATCACCTATGTCCATGTGACTGATTTGTACTGGACGTGCTGGAACAAAACCACATACAGCTATGTTGTCCTTCAGGTTGCAGTTCAATTAGTGAGTGCCCTGAGAGCTTTTCTGATTTGAACAAATAAATTCCCAAATTGAAAGCCCTATTTGCCAGACTTTGCTGATAACCTTCCTGGCAAGGTAGATTTGTTCTGGGGTYTCCCACAAGGTGCTTCTCTGTTTTGTTGTCCCATTTCCTCTCCGATCCCCCCTCCCCGAAACTAGCAGAGGTTAAATCCGCTGGTGGTTTTACCTTCTCCATCTCCAACTACAACGTCCTGACCCCAGTCTCCTGTAGCTCCAAAAACCACTGTGACCAGCGGTGGCCCCGTTTAAGGCAAAGGTAAAAGAACTGCTGCCATTTCAAACACACGTTCTCCCACGTCAATATTTTATTGAAGCCAGTGCTGTTTGTGACTAGAGGCTGCAGATGTGCAGGCTTGCTGGGAGGTTACTTAGTCACAAGCCGGGTGATTTGTCCCGCAACACGGATGGACCCAGGGAATTCAAGCCCTTGCTAAAGACCCTGCCTCTCTTCTGCCTCCCCTTGTAATCAGTGTCGCAAGGCAACTGCTGTTATGAGGTATATTTAAGACTGTGATCATCAGTGGTTTTCAAGCCAAGCCCCCCAAAAGGAAGGGTACCTCTATGCCATGCGCTTGCTGATTTTATTGCTGGATGAGATTATTGCTTCAGGTGAAACTGTGAGAAGCAAATGGGAGAGCAGGGGCTAAAGCTGTGACCTTAGCAGCTGCAGACAACATCAAGGTGGCTCAGTTATCACAGTTATTCCCTTTGCTTTTCCTTCCAGGCAAGGGAAATGTTGATTTGTTCTGGGACTGGGAGAGTTTGCTAGCTAGGAAGGTGAATGGCTCAAGCAGCGTTTTACGATCGGTCACAGTCACTTCCCACAGTCTCACTTTCTCAGCCCTTGCCCATTGCTGTGCTGCTTCTGTTTCCACTTGTCTTTGCTCCAGGAGGTCAGTTTTGTTTCCCAAGACGATAACAGTTACCTACAAACAAGGAAAAGGATGAGCTTTACACAAAAAGCACCCTCTGCATGCAGTGCTTTTAGACAGCAGGCATATAGYAACACCATTCAGACCTGTTCTTTAACTTAGCACTGGCACGAGGTAAGCAGGGTGTATTTCAGGAGAGCAGGGCATGGGATTCTAATCAGCATCATCTGCTGGCAAAGTGGGAGAAGACTTTAAGGACAGSACAGGTGGGATCCCCCCCTTCCACCCCCTCCCCCACATCACTCCAAGGGAAACCATACCCCCAGCAGCAGAAGGGAAACAGTCTGCTTTCCCATTTACTTTGTTACTGAGCTGCAATAAGCAAAGGGCRGGAGCGTGAGATCCAGATGGACATGGGGTGCACCCAGGCTGCAGTATAAATAAAGCCAATCCCCGTGCGCAGACAGCATCAGGCAACCCTGCCAGGCTGCAGCAGCGCCCTGTCCCCTCCTAGGCGGTTGGAACAGTTCCTGTAGGCAGGATTAGCCACCAGAGGGACCAAACTGCCCATCCTCTGTCCCTGAACAGGAGAGGAAAGCACCAGGGCCCTGGTGCCGGGAGCAGCCAGGTACCCAGCTCGGGCAGGACAGCTYGGCCAAGTCGTTCCCTTGGCTGTGAGGATTAACTGCATGACTCCTGTATCGCCAAGACGGTGCGGCAGAGCTGAACTCCAAAGCCTGCCCAGAACTTCCTAGGAAGCCAGAATGTAGAGCTGACCACTTAAGCTACTGTTCATGCTTACTTTGAGTTAACCATTTTCCAAAGAAAATAACAGTATCAGTTGTTAGGGGTATCARTACTAATACTGATACGCACAGGTCCTTCGTTAGATGTTGCCCTCATCTGTGCACTCTGTGGTAGTTTGACAAAGGCCTAGTGAAAGTGTCCTCCCCTGCTGCATTTTTGTTTTCTGCTTTGGAGAAGTTTCCTGTTCATCAARCTAACTCTGGGATGTCTCCTGCTTCTTTCAAGCTAGAAAGGTTTGTCCTGTTCCTGTAAGGTTTGAAGCTTCCTTTCCTTTTCCATAGCAGCACATGGCATTTGGATGGTTTCTCCCTTTGCAAAGGCTTTGGAAGAATTTGAAACCCTCATGGGCACTTAAACCACATGCTCTAACTGAATTTTACCTATGGTTAAGTTCTGTCTGTGTGTGTGAAAGATCTGGCCAAGTTTAAGGTGAGAACTGCCCCAGGCAGGAGAGGAACCAGCCATCAGTGCTTTTTGTCATCTGCCGAGCAGCACAGGACTGTGGCACTCTGCAAGGGGAGGCTTTGCCAGCTCAGAGGCACCACCCTGTGTGCAGACAGAGCCTCAATTCTGTTAAGGAAAAATAGAGCAGAGCCCAGGCCATGATACGAGCTGAGAACTCCTCGTCTCACCTTCTACTCACTTCAAAGCTTGTTTTATACGGGGTGGAAATCTCCGCGATGGAACTACTTTTATGTAGTTTATTGTGAGCAYCCCTATTTCCACCACATCATTCGCAGTCAAGAACACGGCAGTTTTCTCTCAGTTCTCACAAGGGATGGGAAAACCGGCAGTTTTCTAAAGGAGGAATGAGCGCAGGGAGGCAGGCAGCGCACACGAGCGGGGACACACGTCCTGCTGGCGCTGTCACTGTCTCTCTGCGTTAGAACATGCCCTAACGYAGCAAGCCAGGGCCCTTGCTCGGCACCTGGGAAAACCTTCCTGCTTGTCCGCTTTTCCTTGCCCTGCAGGGTAGCTACGACGGACTCAGGCCACCCTGATTTAYGTGACGGGCGGCAGCTCCCGCGGGCCCTTCTGGCTAGCACAGCTCTGCCGTGACGGCGTGTGAGGCTGTTCTGCCCGACCAGGAGCCTGCYCTCCCTGTGCAGTGAGGACTAAGCAAGTTACACCTCAGCAGGCCTCGCCTTACTGCCATCCAGTTAATTCCTCGTGCACTCTTTTTTCCCCCCCCTTTTTTAAAGAGCATAAAACAGACATTTGGAGATCTGTAATCTAAAGACATTTAGCAGAGAAGACTACTAGAGACTATAAAGATATTGTACAAAAAAACATAATGGTAATGCCACATGCAAGTTATATTTGTTTAGCTAAGCTGGAACACTGTCAGCTGAAAACACTAGCTGCTTTCTAAGGGAAAATAGAGCAGTCATTTCACACAATTGAATTGATTCAATATGGTTGTTAAAATACATTAAAGCCGCCTTGCCAATTGACTAATGTCTGGGAGACCCACTGTCAATTAGAGCAGTTTGTAAGCCATCGAGGACGTGAATGCAAAACAAACAAAGATAATGCCCTTCGTTAGGTTATTCAGTGCACTTGACTTCCCATGTACAATATCTACAAAAACATATGAACTGCACCGCTGCGGACCATATGTTTTATTAGTCGTAAGTGTCCTGACTCGTGCGTTCAGCTATTTGAATTTTAGCTGAACTGGAGGAAGTAAGGGAGGAATCAGAAACCACACACGCATTCTTTTGCATGACTTRCATGGCATGTGAATTAGGCTTCCCCAGCACGTGAGAGTTTTCTTTTGTTGGATTGCCCAAGGCTGTGGGCAAATTTGTTTTCCTTTGTATGCAAGTTTTACAAAATTCACTCTTTGCTACCTTACTTCCTATTGCTGCTATACAAATAAGCCAGGCAGCAGAGGCATCGTGCGTTTACCTCCTTTTTGTCTCTAAAGACGTCGATCTCTCTTTTGAGCAGTTCTACCCTTTGGAAGGCTTCGAGGCTGGTCACAGCGTACACGAGCACAAAGCCATCAGCCACAGAGAAATAGTGTTTGGGCAACTCTACGCCTTCCTGCAGACCCCTCGTGTCATAAAGCCGCAGCTGCTCCTTCACGCCGCGGTCCGTTTCCACCGAAGCCAAATACACATCTTCCATCGTGGCACCCTCTTCTAAGCCTGTTTTAAAGCAAGCAGGAAGGTTCAACCAGCGTAACCACAGCAGCACCACAGGAATTACTCGCCCTGCTGTAAATCTTTGCACGGTAAAATAGCTTTCCGTGCGTATTGTGCCAGGGTGACTTGACCTGGATTCCCTCTTGGCCGTCACCCCCACTGATAGACTGTACTTGTAGACCACTATGCGGGTTAGTTACAGCAGTGGCACCRTTTAAATACATCCAGCTAATACATGTGTATATGGTTATGCCTGTAAAATTAATCCATACGACATGTAAATTGAGGATGGGATGGGATACAGAGCTCTTCCCCYGGGTTTCCCAAATCCCAACCGCCCTGTGCAGTGTACCCGTTCTGTGCCAGATGTTCTGCAAATGGGCCTGCCCAAACATACGCTTCTGGAGGACCAGCCAAGGAACACCAGCGAGTCAAGTACTAACATCTCGAGCCTACTCCTTTTCTTCCCGATGAGCTGGATCACACTGCAGAAGCAGGAGCCAACGGAATCATTCTGGAACCGAATGTGTGCGGTGGTGGCACAACTAAGCAACAAGTGAAATGGAGCCAGTAAGGARGAGATGTTTGCATGCAAGCAAAGGTGCATGCTATATTTACTCGAACACAGAGTGAGCTTTTTCCATCCCTTAGGGATTTAAAATGACTCAGATTTGCTAATAGGAGCAAGCTCATTTACTGCAGGGTAAGAACATGCACAAGGTAACAAGCTTTCATTATATATCACCTGCTCCATGGTAACTATCTTCATATTGGCTCCTCTTCCTTCCTCTCCCCCTGGTAAATGTGAGGTAATTCAAGGTAGCTTACTTTGAACTAATTAAAACGACTTTTCCAAGCCAAATCTGAAAACATGTGGACCAGCTTAGCTTCACGGTCACCCTGGATGCGAGCAGATAGGGTTACAGGCCCCAGCAAAGTATCTACAGAGCAGCGGGGTCACTTTCAGAGTGGCTTTCAGCTCTCAAACGAGTGCTCTGCAGCCACGGTTTTGCCCCCGCTGCCCTCCTGCGAACACGGACTGGTTGCTGCTGTGGGGCTGCTGATGAGCACTGCTTTATTCTCTTTGTCTGCCCAAAAGGGACCATGTTAGGGCTTTGTTTAAGAAAACACCGGGGATTATCTAGATTGTGAAAATAAGGTTTTTCTGTATTCAACGACACTATTCAAAATACTTCACATTGACAAACAAGCTGAAGAATTCCACCCACGCTCATCGTTTCCCATGATGTAGGCAACATTCCTCTGCAGRAAAGTGGCACAAGCTGTTCTCTTTGCTCCTCTCTGTGCATTCTTTGTAGATCAAACTCTTAATAGGTTTGCAGCAAACTCATTTATCTTGCTTCCAAATATAGCCACGTTAACATGAGAGAGCAAAACCAACAGCAGAAGGGCAAAACAGAAAGGTAAAAAAGGGGAAGCACAAACACATTGTGTGTGGTTGKGGAGCATGTTACAGGGACACTTCCAAAGACCAAACTACTAGGTAAATAGAGTCTTTTCTTTAGATTTTTTTCTTGTTTTGCTTTACTTCTCCATATGGACAAGYCAAGAAAGTATCAAGCATGAGTAAGTATTACTCTGGCAAACAGGAATGAACCAAGAATATCTAGGCTTACTTTTTGAAAAGCAATTAATTATGTTGCACCTTACATCCCTTCTCAGAAGTCGTCTCAGGAGAGGCAGAAAAGTGTCTGTCTGTGTTACCAACTGCTGCCTCAGAGGACCTGCAAGGGAAGCCTCAAGCAGAACTTGGCTGATGCTTCAACCTCTGGTGACTTCCCAGTGAGAACAAAACAAAGGCCGGGTGCGTGGAGGGCTCAGTGTGCTGATGACTACCCCAGGCAAGCTAGGCAAGCTACTGCAGATACCAAAATAAAGGAAAAATTTAAACTAGATGGAGTTGCAAAAATTCCCAAGTCATCCATAAACATAAACATAAACACAGTACCAATCCTGTTTCTCCTTGGGTGCTTTAGAAGTTCTCACTCTTAGAGAATCCTTCCTCCCTCCCCTGCAGGAATTTAGCAAAGAGCTCCCACAATTTGCTGTTTCTCACATTGTATAAGTGTAGGGCAACAGCCTTTGCTTACTTAGATCAAGGGAGGACATAGTGGTTGCTTAAAGAGGCTGAGGAGTCTCTATCCTGGATATGGGCAATATTCTTTAGCAGAACCTGCTTGAGCAGGGGGGTGGACTAGATGATCTCCCTTCCAACGGCAGCCACTCTGTGGTATCAGAGGATTCCTCATTGAGAGAAATCATGGACAGGCCTTAACAGAAGCTTAGAAATTTAGACACCTACTAGACCAAGTGAYTGTCCCACCAACTAGCAGCCACATCTGCCACCTTGGCTGCATGAAGTCATCTCCATTTTCATTAATTTTTAAAATAGAAAGCTGAGGATGGCTCTGTCAGGAAGTAGGTCCAAAAAAAGCAAGACCTAAGAATGCATGATTTTGGTTAATTAGCCTCTGCATATTTGGAGCTGTCAGTCTTTCAGCCAAAACTCCAAATCTCTCAAACTGAGACTAAATGACATCTATTCAACTCCTCTCCTCTCCGAGCCATCACTGAGCAGAGGTACTGATTAGGAAAAAAAGCCTATGGTCTTTATAGACATGTCCCACGTCAAGGGTAATCCAGCAACTCCATCATCAGCTCAAGAGAGCTCAGGCCACCACTGGGACAAGCTTCCCACTTCTTCCCACTTCACTAGCTTCCAAGACAATCAAGACAGTCAAGGACTTGTTGCAGAAGCAAGGAGGAAAAAAAGAAAAATAAAGAAAAGGCTTTTCCTTCTTTAGGAGTRTCACAGAAGGCGGAGGATTTGAACAACTGAAACACTAAAGCCACAAAAAAAGGGATAGTCCCTTGCAGCAGAAGGCCACACACACGTGTGCAAGCTTTAACAACCACTTGATCCAACCCCTGGCAATACTGGCCCCACATGACTCAGGGATGAATCTACACCCGTTTCAAACACCTCCATTCAGGTTTTGTTTGATTCCCTTCCCAGCTGCGCCAGACAGGCTGCCGTGCAATACATACGTTGCTCTGAGAGGCTCTGACCAGCCTCGCATCTTCTTGCCCTCTCGTCTCACAGCACAGGGCCCCACAGCAAGCCACCCCTCTCCTGGTTTTAGAGCCTGGCCTAAACACAAATGCCATCCTTTGTTGTTAACACGCTGCTTTTTTAGGGGAAGAGCTAGTATTTTCCTCTCTAGCAATTTTTCCTCTTTGACCTCAAGCAAACTTGGTGCCTTTGCAAAACTGCTGACCACGTAAGCAACTGCCACACTCAGGACCTTTATCCATGAAAAGGCAAGGAGAAAGAAACTGCAGATTTTTCTAAGGGGAAATAACAATATAAAAAAAAACCCCACACCCACACATAAGCAGCACCTCCAGGTCCACAGCACCACTACCAAGCACGTGGCTAGGAGCATGAGCTCCTGAGCTGAGGGCTTTATATAGCAGCATGAAACCTCCAAGGACACATAATCACTTCCCTGATAACAGTTGTGCCACCACTCCCTCTTACAGAAAAGTCAACAGGAGGCACATGAGCACTGACAGAGATTCCTGCTGACTTAGTACCAGGAGGAGACTCCAACGTATTAGACATCTTGGAGGATGACACTGGACTCTGTTCTTCCAGCCTGCAACCGAATTCAGATGCTCCTCTAGTCACCGCAAAGGGCTAGCGATGGTGACAAGAATGGAGATGTGCCATGCCTGGCTCAGCAGCCACCGCATCCCAAAAATGTGGTGGGGGATTTTGGTGCTTTTGAAGCACCAAAAGTTCCACAGGAACTTAAGGAAAAAATTCTTAACAGTGAGGGTGACAGAGCCCTGGAACAGGCTGCCCGGAGAGCTTGTGGAGTCTCCTTCTCTGGAGATCTTTTAAACCCACTTGGACGCAGCCCTGTGCCACGTGCTCTAGGTGACCTTGCGTGTGTAGGGGGGTTGGACTGGATGACCTCTGAGGTCCCTTCCAACCTTAAGCATTGTAGGATTCTGTGATTCTGTGATCCTGTGTCTGCTCTGCAGCCCCGCGCCAGCGGAGAGCTGCTCCCGAGGAGCAGCCAGTGAGGAAGCACGGGTTTCCGAGCAGCTTGTGTCCCACTCGCGGCACCTGCAGAGCTGCCTTGCTCGCTGCTCCGAGCAGACCCAGCAAACACGCGAGTCCGTGCCGCCTCCTGCCGAGGAGGCCAGCAGCAGGACAGGACGTGCGTGTCAGCTCTGCGGAGCTYACAAGCGTCAGGAAACGCGGCTCAGGATTTAGTGAGCGCCCTTTAAATGTGAAGGGGCCAGGGCTGCAGCAGTGACCCCAGCAGCAGATTTGGGCACTGGAGGGGCTGAGAAACAATGGAGCAGTTGCCAGTTCTCAAGCTGTTGCTGCCRTGTAAGAGTCAAAGACCCTCCTGTTGGGGTCCTGCTTCTGCAGCTCTGTAACAGTTGGAGCAATAGCCGAGGATCCCCTGGAGATCTTTTTCACTCATTCATGCTTCCAGGTACCTCCTACCGGCACAGCCCACAYGCAGAGGAAGGTGCCATGAGGAAGGTGACCCTAGAGGAGGGGCAGGACTGCCAGAAACACCATATCCAGCTTCTCCCAAACACCACATCCAGCTTCTCCCCAAAATGTGCAGCAAGATTCAGAGGAGCCAGGCACTGGCTGTTTGCTCCCTAGGGCTGCGGCGGCTCTGTACTAGCCCACCCCGTACTCTGGTCACGACTTTACTACTTGACGTGTGTGCCAACCCTCCTAGTTAGGAGTTAAGTTTGACAAAACAAAGCAATGGGAGGCTACCTTCTTCCTCTCCCTCTTTCACCTCATCTCTGCTCCCTCCCCTGCTATTAACTCTGAAAAATGGCAGCAGAGCCACAGCAAAGGAAATTGGAGTTTTGCAGGAAAAAGAGGGGTGTGTGGGGAATGTCTGTTGCACAATCACTGCGCAGGAGCGGAGCATTAAGAAGTGATAAAGGCACAGTCAGAGCTCAGGCACCAACACGAGGCCTCTCCCGGTTATGTCAGTGAGTCTCCGCGACGTTATGTAATTGTGGAGCTGGCTGCTTCCAGAAATAGCCCCAATCGGCAGCTCCCGAACGGCCGCCCTGCCTCAGCTCCAGGGAGCAGGGGGGCAGGAAGCCACGAGAGGCAGGAGGTTTAAGCAACCTGGTCTTGCTCATGCTGCTTGGACAGCCGTTTAGGTCAGCGTAGATGAGAGGCAGGTTAGCAGCAAAGGAAAAATCCCGTGCGTGCCCGTTTTGCAACCCGCCCGCTGACGTGCCCCAAATGCCGCACGAGGCAACGTGCGCAGGTCGCGATAAGATGCTGAAAACAGATGTTGCTACAACACTTGAGGAAATCCTCCCTCTAAACAACGGTATCACAGATCACACAGATCAGTATCGTGCTGCCAGCAAATTCCTCCCATCCGCTCACGTTAAGGGAACAGCACTTGCAAAGCACAACTCCAGGAATTCTAATATTTATCCCCAAACTCACCCTACACTTAATAAACCACCCGCAACAAAAGATGCTAGTCCCCTGCCTGGGCACCCTCTGGAAAAGCCCCTGTGTCAGTCCTAGGGCCACCCCGTGTCAGGCCGAACCGGGGCTGCCCTTGCCCTGAGGGCAAAGTCAAGTGGCAACACGGGGGCACAAGCGGCTTTGCCCTCGTTTTCCTTCTTGAKCGAGCTTCTTGAGACTTGGCTTCTTGAGACTTCAGCGAGTCTCGGGCGTCCCCTGCTCCCRTCTCCAGCTGCTTTCCATGGGAGGGTTTCRTAGGGAGCCCTYACACTTCCGAGAAGAACAGGGAAAYGCAAGCAGAGCTGTTCTTTTCCCCAGCACTTTCCTTAAATATCAGCCAAAACTAAGCAGAATAAAGTTTTAAGAAGCCTAAGCAAAAGTCTAAACAGTCTCTCCACTTATCTCGCCAAGTCTACTTATTTTTCAGGCCTCTAGAGCATCTTTCAGGGAACAAGGCACTTCTTACATAAACAGGCAGCAAACGGGTCGTCTGCTTTTTCCATTTTCTTTTTCTTTTTAAACATTCAGGTACTTCAGGACAGGGGACACGGAGAAAACAGCTCCTTCCCGGGGCACCCCTGACCACGGACAAACCAGGGACGAGGGCCSTGGGGGCTGCCCAGGGAACCGAACCGTATTCCTGTGATGTGTGAGCCTGGGTCAGAACTGAACCACGTTCCCGTGCTGCGGGGCCGCGGGGCTCCTCACCGACGGCGTGCTTCCCGTAGAGCAGCTGCTCCAGGATGGCCGTTTTCCCCACGGACGCCGCTCCGCACAACACCACCTTGTAGCCCTTGCCCATGGCGGCGCGGCGGGCGACGGCGAGTCCTGTGCAGACGCAGGCRTGAGGAGCGCACGCAGCCCCAAGTGACACCGACGCCGCGGCCGGGGCCCTCGGCACCCACCCGCGCTCCCGACCCGCATTCCCGACCCGCGCTCCCGACCCGCGTTCCCAACCCGCGTTCCCGACCTGCGCTCCCAGCCCGGCACGTCCCCCTGCACGGCGGCTCGCTGCCCATCTGCAGCGCCGGGATCGGCTCCGCGGCGGGGAGGTCTCCGGRGGGCCCCATGCAGCCCGCGCGCCCCCCGGCACCGCTCCCCGGGGGCCTCAGTGGTTGTATTTAAGAAATATCCTAAAAAGAAACTCCAAATCCCTTTTTTTTTTCAAATGAAGACTTAAATAAAAAATAAAAATATAACTAATACGCTAATACTATAAATGCAAATATAAACAAACAAACAAATAAAGTTTTAGAGTTTAATTTTACAATTTTGGGGGGGAATAATTTTTTCCTCTCTTATGAATTTCTTTTAAGAAAATAAAATCTCTTTTTTAAATAGATTTCTCAACAATTTCTTAACGGATTTTTTTTAAGCGTTTTTGGTTAATGCGCCCTCCTCCCCCCGCCGCCGGCTGCCCCCGGCCCCGGCGCCGCCAGCTCTCCCGCCCCCTCCCGCGCCCGCCCCGCGCACCTGCGCCCGGCGTCCCGCGGCGCCCGCTGCCCGCGCCGCGCCGCGCCCCGCCCCCCGCCGCCCATTGGCTGCCTGGCGCCGCGGGGGCGGGGCTAGGCCCGCCCGCCGCTCCGCCAGCCCCGCGCAGGACTACGCTACCCAGCGGGCTCTGGGGCGCGCGCCGGAAGCGCGGGCTGCCGCGCGGGTTTGTGGGAGGCGGGCTTCTTCCTTTCCGGCGTGGGCCTCCATCAGGTGAGGGCCGCGGCGGCGCCGGGCCGGAGCCGCCATCCGGCTCCATCGGCGGGCGCGGCGCCCTCCCGTGCGCGCCGCCGCCGTCCCGGGCACCCAGCGGGGCCCCGGGGAGGGAGAGTGACCGCGGCGTGCGGGGCCGGTGCGGGTGGAGGTGCGAGCGGGCGGCCGGGCCGCGCCTCTCCTCTCCGCACGGCCTCTGGCGGGAGCCGCGCGGGCTCGGTCACTGCGCGGGTCTCACCAGCCTCTCGCCGCAGCAGGTAGGCGAGGATGGGCGCCTACAAGTACATCCAGGAGCTATGGAGGAAGAAGCAGTCGGACGTGATGCGCTTCCTGCTCCGCGTGCGCTGCTGGCAGTACCGGCAGCTCTCGGCGCTGCACCGCGCGCCGCGGCCCACGCGGCCCGACAAGGCGCGGCGCCTCGGCTACAAGGCCAAGCAAGGTAACGGCCCGGCCTCGGCCTCGCGCGGCGCGGCCGCCTTCCCTGAACCGTGCCCGGTAGCGCAGCGTGGCCACCTCCAGGAGCATCAAGTGCCCTGGATGAGATGAGCTGTATGGTGCTGTAAACGTATTACATTGATGGTGCTATCTGCAGCCCAAAGCTGCTTCTCGTGATGATCTTCGAATGCACACTGGCCCTCTTGGCACAGGGAGAGCAAAGGGGCTTTGCATTTAGTTCTTGTGCTTTTGTTACGGTCAAGCTGACCACTGCTTTTAATATGCAGAGTAACAGATGCACTAGGTTGAGCAGGGCAGGGGCTTTCTTCCTTAGGCCAAGCATTACTGTGAGTTGTTGAAGCTGCCCATGCTCAAACAAGCAAGGATTGTCACTGGATTGTCATTAGAGCAGAGTTCCTGGTCGGTGAAACATGCTGAGGGACAGTAGGCCTTCCTGTGTAACCTAAACCTGAGCAGTAGGTTTGTGTACCGTGAAAACACAAAACGAAGACTCTCAGCCTCTGTTCGTGTTTGTGACATTTGCCCAGTCTTCTTATCTTCCAGCGGTCAGGCAGGGCTTATRGATGGCCAGTGCTTTATCAGTAAGACTGTGTGTTAGAATGTGAGATTTTAGGTTTAGTCATTAGTATGTTTGGAACTACCTYGTGTAGAAGTGTCATATGATTTATTTTGGAAATGAAACCACAACAATAAATCACTTCTATAATTCCGTTATGTTGGCAGAAACAAAAGCATCTTGTGCCAGGCACCTCCAGTTGAAGATTTTGGTGAAGATTGATATAGTGATGTACTCTTCATGCCATTTGATCTGGGAAACACAACATAGACTTCAAGGTGGTCTTTGTGTGTGTGTAATTGTCCCCTTCTCCTCCCTGTCTTGCAGGTTACGTTATCTACCGCGTCCGTGTTCGCCGTGGGGGCCGTAAGCGCCCGGTCCCCAAAGGTGCCACCTATGGCAAACCTGTGCACCACGGCGTTAACCAGCTGAAGTTCGCCCGGAGTCTTCAGTCTGTGGCAGAGGTGACTGCTTTGTTACTGCTCAGAAACCCGRGGGAAGGAAGGCCTCTCTTGCTAGAGTGGAAGATGCTCTGATAAAAAATCACCAGTTAATATGCGAAGCAGAAGAGCTTGAGTAGTGATATTGGGAAAGCACTGGAGTGTCTTAGAGAGCTGTGCTAAGAACAACGAAAAAAAAAAATCCTGTAAAGATGAGAGGGGAATAAGAGTATTTCTTATGYGACTTACGGAAGTTTCTGGTGTTTGTTTAAAAGGATGGCGCAGTAGTTGTAATGAAGAGATGCATAACTAGCATAAAATGCAAAATAAGAGAATGTCAGAAGACATAAGAGGCATGAGAAGTCARAATTCAGATAAGGTGTCTGACTTCAGGCATGGCTTTTTGTAGTTCAAACTAATCACCCCTCATGCTGAATTTCTGTAGTAACGTGGCAGTTTCAGTGTGTGTTACAGCATATTTTTAGTCTCAGTTTTCTGGAAACTTGTAGCACTACCAATGAAGAGCAGCTCAGCTTTCCAAGAAGAAAGGCCACAGGTGTGAAGTGAACTCAGAATGGGGCATATAATTAGGTGCAGAGATTGATACAGCATGGGAAAAATATCTTTACGCACTGTAAAGGCTTTAATAAATACATGSGGTTTCTTAGCCCATGTTCTTATATTACTAGCTTTGGATAATGATCCTTTCATAGAGGTCAGTGAGTTGGTGCCCTAAATTCAGTAGCACCTGGTTTTATAGCAGTAGTGCTGTGCAGTATACTTGGCTGGTTTGTAGGCTCTGAAATTAAAGGCTAATGCCACAAGATCCCTGGCCTGTTACAAAAGCTACAGTGCCTCAAGAGCACAAAGATCAGTGGTACAAGTTTCATGTRTGATGGCTTCTATATGCTAGAATACTGAAAATGAAAGCTTTCATTAGGTGACACCTTAGTTAAATTTTGTAATGTTGCAGTAGTAGGGGAGTTGATAACACATAGTTCTTGCCCATGGAAAAATATTTTATTCCTTCCCGTGGGTTAGGTTAATTTTGTCTCTTTTCTCAGTCTACAGATGAGTACATTGTGGATTATTAGGGACTGCTCACTGCCATTCCATCCTTCCATTGAAGGCTTTTCTATTTCCAAAACTTGAGAAAATTCTCCTTTTAAGCAAGCTCCAGACTTGGCTCCCCAACGCCAGTGATGTGTTTGGCATGTGTTATGGCCTGCTGAGAGCCTCAGCAGATTGAATGTGGGGCGTATTTAAAATAGTAAATGGGACATATTGATTAAAATAATCACATTTCTTTTAAAGATAAAAATATCATGAGCATCGAAAATGCAGAATCACGTGCTCTTCGTATGCAGTATTCCAGATAACTGGTGGCTAGTGCAGAGTCGCTTGTGGCCATAGCTCTGCCTCAGTTTTGGTCTGAAATTTTCTGAATCTCCCAATTGCTCTTTACTGAAAGATTTCTATTTTTCAGGTAAAAATATTAGGGAAATATGAAACTCTAGTAGCTGTCATCCCCACTCAAAAGCTGGTTGAAAGCAGTTGATATTTTGATGTTTAATTTATGTGTTGTTCCCCACATGCTAAAGTAGACCATAAGACTATTTCCTGCACACACAAAATTGACTTAGTGAAAAACTATAGARACGGGTTGGGTTGCAGTGGGAGAGAGGATGGGTAGGACCTCTTGGTTCATACCTTACCATGATGATGAAGTCCTATGGCTGGGTGCCCTTCTACTTAGCCCTAAAGTTAGTAGATTTGGCAGGAGAGACAAGAATTGTTACAGAATTGAAACTGTTGAATTTTTGTTTTTTTAAACCACTTTTTTCCAGCCATAACTGAGAATAGGAATAGCAAGCTCTGATAGCAGAGGAACAAACAAGGCAACTTGTTACATCAGTTGTTCTTTTCTCCTATCAAAGCTGGCTTATTCTCTACAGAAATGCTTTCCTTTCTTCTAGCTTTGTAATTTCAAATGGATCAGTATTTCATAACTTTCCACAAAAGACTGTTTTATGGCCCCAGTGTAGCTTGTGCTCTTTAGCCACGTCTTGACCTTGCRGTCCTTAACTCTATGTGTTTACTTATCCTGTCTGTGAAATAASTCTGTCTTTTGTTTACCAAACACTTTACTGTTTAACATTCTTAAAAAATCCATTTCACTTTGGAATGCTGACAGCCTTTGTCTTTTCAAATGCAGCTTTCATAGAATCATTATGTCTGGAAAAGACCTTCAAGATCATCAAGTCTAATTGTAAACCCATCACCCCCATCCCTGCKAAACCATGTTCCTAAGTGCCTCATCTACATGTTTTGTGAACACTGCCAGGGATGGTGACTGTACCACTTGGGCTGCCTGTTGCAGTGCTTCACCACTCTTTCCATGTGTTATTTTTTCCTAATATCTAAACGTGAACCTCCTTTGGCACAACTTGCTTTCCTATTAGCTGTTTTTTAACTGGAAGAGATGCACTTTCTTCTTTTACTGGAAAGGAAAAATTTAAATYTCTAGTGCCCACGAGATTTTACACTTACAAAGACTTCTGCGTGAAAAATGCCACTGATTCTACTTCTATTGTAATAATTCCATGATTCTGCTTTATACTAATTGTACTTGATTATACTTCTTTTTCGGTAGGAACGTGCTGGCCGTCACTGTGGAGCTCTGAGAGTCCTGAACTCCTACTGGGTGGGTGAAGACTCCACGTACAAGTTTTTCGAGGTGATCCTCATCGATCCCTTCCACAAGGCCATCAGGCGCAACCCCGACACGCAGTGGATCACCAAGCCGGTGCACAAGCACCGCGAGATGCGCGGCCTCACGTCGGCCGGCCGCAAGAGCCGCGGCCTGGGCAAGGGCCACAAGTTCCACCACACCATCGGCGGCTCGCGCCGCGCGGCCTGGCGGCGCCGCAACACGCTGCAGCTGCACCGCTACCGCTGAGCCGCGCCGCTCTAACCCCCCAATAAAGCCTCTGCGGGCTGCCCGCTTTAACGAGCGCCTCTGCTGCCTCTTTGCTGCCTTGGAGAAGCGTGCACTTCTCCAGGCCTTCAGCTGCGTCCGGGCCTTGAAAGGTGGTTAAAAACCATGTTACTTGGTAGTGGGGGAAGGCTAGACTCCAAGCAGAGTTCTGTGATGATTTTCACTCTTAGTGAGGCTGAAAGTTTGAATGGAGAATTCAATGGCTAGACCTCATCCTCCTCCTGTTGCTAGGAGGATACTTACTTTCCACCCGTGGGCRTCTCTGTCCTGTGCTTACACTGAAGGCCAGCTTTGAGCTTGTGCAATGAGATGTAAATTGAAAGTGCTAGCTTACTTTTATAGCTGATTAAATGATAATGACAGTTTTGTTTTCAAGTTCTGTCTTTCGGTATGTTCTTGAATGTGAAAGCAGCTCTTAAGCCCGTGTCTGCAAATGCAGGCTAAATCAGCTAAGATAATACATTAAATTTCATAGTTCATGTTCCCTAAAGTATATAACATTCTAAATAGGGACCRTGCAATGCTTTGGGTTGTTCTGAGATACTTACTCTATAGTAAGTATTTAGGTAGGTTTCAAGTTGTTCAGTTTATGATGGTAACGAGAGTCTCTTAGATGTGCCTGAGGGGACCAGGGAAATTTTCTCTGGTGTTAAAGGCTCTTCAGCCTCTTTCAGATTTATACTGCATGGGTAGATAGTGGAAATCCACATTTAGATATTTGTCAGTTACAAGGTGTTCTGAGCTGCATTTCTGTAAAAGGCTCTGTGACTTTTCACCACGAAGTTTACTTGTATGACATGCTGAGAGTGGAGTAACTGCCCCCTCTGGTAGAGCAAGCTGCACAGTTCTCCAAGGCTCCGTGGGTTTTGTAACAGCCTCTAAGGGTGGCAGCAGGAAAGGTATGAACCCTCCATAGGCCTCCAAAGGGCTTCAACGGGGGGGATTAGGAAAAGGAAAAAGTGCAGGGACTAAAATATCCAGGACTTGCCATGCGACTGAAAAAACAGCTTATTTGGCTGCTTCATTGAAGGAGAGAGGTTTTGGCAGCACGTTCCAGTCGGGAAGGACACATCAATAAGGCTCTTGCAGTCCTTCCATACCGCATTTTGGCTGAGTCAGGAGAGAGAAGAAGAAGAAAAGAGAGGAAAAAAAAAAAAATCCAAGAATTCTTCTGTAGCTCTGTTAAATGCTATTGGCTCATTTGAATAAGGAATAGTTTTAAAAAATATATTTTTAAAACTTTTTTTTTCCTACTCTTTCCATAAGGGAGCTGAGCTGGTGTTGATAGCAGCTTGTGCTTTGATGTAGGGCAAGGAGGCAGACGTTCCTGAGTGCAGACCCCGTGAACAAGATCTCCCCTCCAGCACAGAGGGTGAGCAGAGAAGGGGCTGCAGCTCCCCTGGTGGGCCGTTAAGGTCCCATCCTTAAAGAAGAATTTAAGAATTAAAATTAAGAATTAATGAAGAAAKGGGGGCACACCCATTTCTCGAGTCACCAACACTGAGGCTGGCGGTCTGCAGCCTGTGCATACTCAGCTCTCCAGGGCATTTGCTAATGAGAAGGGAAGGATGGTACCGGGTAATTGGACCACCAGAACGGAGGCTGTGTCAGTTGCCAGAGTTAAAATCTCCCTGGGGAGGGCMGAGATTGGGTTGTCTTCAGTGAAACTTCCTTGAGATTTCCAGGAGCTTTTCTAGCTTTAAAGTAGCTAGTACCCTTCAAAGTTCTTTGAAATCTATTGATGAAAATAGAAGAGAACAATGTATTTATCAGGGTAGTTAAGTAATTTGGAAGAGATGGTATTTGCTTCGGGGGAGCTCTAGATAGGGCTCATCTCAAATCTCCAGGAAATTGGATTGCCTTAAAAGCATCATCTTCTCACCCAGGAAGCATCTTACACTCTGCTAAGTTTTTTGTTCTGTGGTTGAAAGGAGGACGAATTGCAGTAGATGGTTGTGAAGGGCAAAGGCAGATTTTCTGCTCTACCCCTCTTCCCCCTCCTTTTATTAAAGTTTGTGTTTTAAAAAGGGAAAACGCAAAGGAAAAGACTGTTCAGAGTTGTGTACTTGGGATACCTGGCCTATAGAGAGTTTTGTGGTATCTTTCTAGTTGGTTTTCAGCCTGTGGGGCAAGTTAACAGAGATCACAAATCTGTGTACTGTGAATTTTGTTGAAAATCGGTCATCTGAAACATTAGTCCCAGTGGGAGAGACCATGGTTTAAGATCATACACCAAGGATCTCCCGAGACACAGATGCTCAACTCCAGCTCATGGGCRAGGGGAGGCAGTAGCAATTCCCCTTGTGAAATGTGTTAGGGACCACAGAATCTGATTTTYAGTTTCCAGGGCACCTATTCTGCTTGTCAGCTCACAAGGCTACGTATTTATCAGCCTCAACAGGCATGTTTTAAAAATAATGAAGAGAAGSCGCCTGGTCCTTTCTAGGACAGTCAGGAGTATCCTAGTTAAACTGCAGAGAAATGTGGCTCTATGGGAACAGCTTATTCCAGACTGCCAGACTGTCAGCTGCTGTCAGAAATAGTTGACTTTAGCTTTTATTACATTATGGATTTACATATATGTGTGCGCAAATTACCTAGATTAACTAATCACTTAGCGTTTGGTAGAAGATGAAGGCTTGACAAGTAATTCAGCCACTGTGCAAACCTAATTCTGTCCTCCCGATGGGTAGGATGAGTAAAAACAGATTGTGTAAATTAGCAAATGTTCTTTGAATAAGCAAGTCGTAAGCCGCCTTCCGTGTTGCTAATAGATGTGCTCATTACTCGGCAACACTGAGCAAGTTGAAAAGTACGGGCCATGCTCATCAGCAGTGAGTGCAATTCGTTTTATTTTGGTGTCTCCTCAGGACTGGGAGCCGTTCTGCAACACGGCTGGGCGGGAGTGCCCTGCAGCCTGGCCCCAGTGAGTGCCAGGGCCTGGCTGCTGCCAGGGAAGCAGGGGGGTTGGACCCGGGGCCTGGATGCTGCAGGAGAAGCTGGATGGGTTGGAGCTGGGGTCTGGATGCTGCAGGAGAAGCTGGTGTGGAGCTCACCCCATGCACAGCCGCTCATGCAGGAGGCGCTGGGCTTCTTGCAACTGCAGACACGGAGCGTCTTTGGTGATTCTCTGAGGGCCTTGAAGTCAGTTAGCAACGGAGGAGGGTGATACCTGGACTTACCCTTGTCTTTGACCTTACAGTGCAGCAGTTGTTTAATAGTCTTGACCCAATAAAAAAGCAATTGCAAATATGCAGTCCCATCCATCTAGCTGGCTAATGATCAAAAAGCCAGACTCTAAAAATAGGCTGATATTCCAGCCTTTTATCTGCTTATTCCCCAAAATGGGTAAAACACTGTCTGTCCTAGCACAGCTCTTTTCTTTTACAGCACTGATAAATGTAGTTCTGAGAGTATTGAGCTGAAAGACCTAGATCACTGGAAACACAACCACAGCCCAAACAAAGCAATTTAGGTAGGAACTGATGAAACTTTTCCGGTGTTTTAAATAAGCACCAGCTTCTAGGGCACTCCTTTTCAAATAAGTGTTTGAAGTCTATAGCTCTGTGAAAGGATGGAGAGTCTCTGAGTTGTTTGTAACTTCTTATGTCAAGGTTCTGAATCAGCCTTGATTTAATAATTGCACGTGGGGCACTTAGGTTGCAAAGTCTCTCTCTCTCAAGTTAGGAAGTGATTGAGCTACATTTCTGATGCAACATCTAATTTTGTGGCCTGTTGTGCTCTCACCCAACGCGCCTGCAGAGGCCTCTGGAAAGCCAGGTTTGGAACCCAGTTCTTCAGGGCCTCTTGTCGCTGCCAAAAATTTGAGAGCACATTCTTTTCCTCRTTATCAATTGATACTTAGTCATATAATTGAGAGCTTTTATGTTATAAAGGTGATGTTTAATAGCACAAAGTACTGTAAACTATCAATGCAGGGAAATGGAGAGTTGCTGTATCGTGCCGAACAGGGGGCTCATGTGTGAGCAGATGAGTGATTAATTTAAGCCTGGTAACATCTATGCTGCCTTGGAGCTCTCTCTCCGKTCACAGCTAGTGCCTCACAGCTAGAGCCCGCTCAGGTCTGCCCACATTGCCTTATATCAAAGGTTAAAGAATACTTACGGTTAAGGTGCTGGCCCCAAGCTGGCTGCTCAAGGGTTGCGCAGCCTGTACAGGGCTCTGAAAGGGCTGTAGAGGCATCAGTGCAGAYGCGAGCAGGCTGCTCGTGTTCAAGTTGAGAAGTTCCCTTGGAAACGGGAGAAATAAGAGGCACACAGGGGAGAAAAAGAACAAATCAAAGGACTGGGGACACTGCACAGCCCCACGAGCACGGTGCAGTCCCTGCTTTACAAACCTGGCCRCACTGGAACTGTTTTAGCATTGAACTAGCTCGATGTGGCTGCACAGGCATTGATCTGCAACCCAGGTAAACCAAGAGGGTGTCTGCACTTCACCTACGGTGCTTCTGAGAAGGGGGTGCTGCGCAATGTGCTATTTCGGACACTGTGGTTGCTCAAGTCTTCCCATTCCCAGACCCTGTTAAGAGGCTGCATGTCAAAAGCCAGCGCACCAGGCAGAAATTAAGACCCTATTATGCTCTACRCTGAGCTCAATCACAGAATGAAAATGAGTCCCCATCCCTAAAGAGCTCACRCACTAAGTATAGGAAGTCGCTTATTAGTGCGGTGTTCGCTCATTCATTTATTCACACAAACATTTTTCTCCCAGCATAGTTTTTCTGTGACTAACAAGCAATTATTTGCACCCTTTCCTCGTACAGGAATCGAAGTAGTTCAGCTCATCCGCTGTTAGGATCTCCCTGCCTTTCTCGCAGGTTTCATTACTGGCCAGATGAATTTAGGGAGAGAGTTACATAACCAGGRTAAATCCACTGTATAGATGATGTTGGCTGTGTTGCTACAAACAGTTCTGTCAACACACAGGAAAAACAAACACAAGTCACAGTCAAGCTTTTAAGTAAAACAGAAAAATCCAGATTATTTTCACTTGGTCTCCAATTGCTGCAGTTGTTGATGGAGAACTTAAGATTATCTTTTTTTGATAGAGAATGACACAAATTAGGATTCATCTACACTCAGTTAAAAAAAGGGATAGAGGCAAAATAGATGATACTTTTAAATGCAGGAAGAAGAGTGGAAGTAGAAGAAACTTCCCTAAATGATTATTTAAAAGAGTAAAATATGTAATTCAATTGATCCTATTGATTTTGCACAATCTAATTTTCAATCAATGTAGGTAATTTTATTTCTGATAGGTGTAGAGGTGTCCATTCTTAGTAGAAAGAGACTAAAAACCCATATAAATTGATAGTGAGATAGACAGTTTTTCACATTCAGGCCCACAATTTTTATGGGAAAGCTGATTGCTGCTCTTTATGAATGACTAAAAAAAATAATACACTTGCTGCTTGGGTTTAGAGTCCTGTTTAGCCCCAACAGCAAATTTAAAGCAATAGTTACAGTCTCTCTGTGGGAAACGAAAAAAATAATTAATTAATTAGTGTGAAGGGTTACACTGGAAACCTAATTCTTAGATTTATTATTTATATTGTTGAGGAGGGGAAAGAAAAAGGAAAAGAAAGCAAGCTGCTGTGAAAAAATGAAACGCTGTTTGGGGTCCTGCAGCTAAATGAAAAACTGTTACAGCTATTATGTTCTTTGGTTAAATGAAAATGCAAAAATCATAAAACTACTAAATACAGAAGATGAGTTTTCTCCAGTGATGGTCAGGGCTGAAAATACCTGTTTTAAATTTAAAATACCTTTTAATTTAAAATACCCATCCAGCAATCTTGCCAATGTGCCATTCTGGCAACACTCATAAATCTTGACTTTTTAAGGAAAGATAACTCAAAAATAAGGAAATAGATTTTTTTTTTGAGCCTTAATGATTATTTAGCCACATTGTGACTGTGCAGAAACGAACTGCAGAACTGGGATTTCATCCAGATTATCACGATCACTGAAACTGGACGTTTTTGCAGCCTCCTTCTAATTGTCCTAAAATCACAGGAATGGCCTTGTATCTGAATGCGGGATGGTGTGGTCCTTTCAGAGCAGCCTTGTAGCAGCAGGCAGGGCTGAAGCAGCGGAGCAGGGCGAGCAAGGAGGCCCAGAGAAGCGGTCGCCTTCCGTCTGGCTGCCCCTTCGTCCCTGCGGTGGCTGGGGAGCCTGGCCCGGCRTGACTCGGGCTTCGCTCTCTCCTGGCACGTGTCAGCCAACCTGAATTGCCCAACCTTGTATCTGATGGTTTCATTACGGCCCTGAGCAACAGGGCAGTGGTTGCTGCTGACTCAGTTCTTTTCCTTCCTTCTTTTTTTTTTTTTTTTCTTTTTCCCCCCAATGTGAGTGAAATTGTCAAAATTGTAATCATTTAGTTTTGTAAAAAATAATGAGCTTCTCAACTTTGTGTGCATGTGTGGTTGTTGGCATAGCAGACTCCACCTACATGCCAGGCACCAAGGGGAGAWGAGGTAGGGGCAGGAGGTCTAAGCTGAGCAGCCTTGACGCAGGAGATTTCCTAACTCCAGGCCAGATAGACCTGGTGTAGAGTGTCCCTCTGAGATCTATGATCCTGGGTCAGATTAAGACTTGGTGTTACCTTGAAAGAAACGAAAGTGTGAGCTGCTGCAGGCCCCACTCTGGCGACTGCAGTGGGTCCGCACAAGAGCTGGGTCAGTGCTGGGCAGCTCCAGAGGCCTAACCAACATGGTATTCCCTTGGGATGGGGTTATTAAAGGATATTTGGAGAAGGAGCTCAGCGACTAGAGGGATTCCAGCTCCTTGTTTTCCACCTCCGAGTCCCTAAGCAGCAACGCAAGGATTCCCTCACGCAGCAGCGGGCGCTTGGGCCGTCACGTTCAGGGCCTGCACGTGGATGTCGGCGCGCGCAGGGGACGCYGCCGCAGCCGCTGTCACCTCCCACGGAGTTTCTGGCTGCGCACGAGCACACGCTGGGCCCGGGTACAGGGTGGAACGTGAGGGGAAAATGACTCCCCTGACTCACAGGTGTCTCCTGTAATTTGAAACTGGAAGTGGAAATACAACCTGTTTGGATGGGCTGCTCCTGGAAGCTCATGGAGCCAGACGCTTTGCAGGTGAGTCAGGGCAAAGCTGCAGCGCTCAGGACTGCTCTATCAGTGGCTTGGCAGGATTATGTAAGGAGCCACCACCTTTGCCACTGATAAAACCGGCCATGCTGGGCCYTCGGTATGAGATTTCTGCCCATAACTGACTGTTTTTGAGGAACTGCAATAACACAAAATTGCAGCGTCTGGAGGCATTGCAGGATGCAGCTGAGCTCCTGCCATGCACAGACCTAGTACTAGACATGATGCTACAGCTCTTTGTGAAGAGAAAATAACGTTTCATTGCTGGCCTCATGATGCCAACACATTCCTTTGTGGTGGTGCTGCTTAAATTGCATTTAAAATGGTGTGTTTCTGCAGGGCTGGTAAAGGCACTAACACTGCTTGTGCAGAACATACCTGTTTCTTTGCACAAGAAACAGGCTAAGGCTCAATGAAGCCTTTGCTTGCTTGGAGCCTGGCTCTCTGGGCTTCTTCTCTATGCCTGAATGTTGCCATGTCTTTTTTGATGCCCCTGCTGAAAACAGTTGTATTGGAGTGTTGGTGAAAATTGTCAGGGTTTTAATCAGAGGATAACAAGATCCTTCCTGTCTTCGGAAAAGCCTTTGCCTTGTCCCAGGCCAGGAGACATGGAAGAATGTTCTTTAGCTTGACTGTGTTACTTCAAACAACATTGAATAAATTGACTGAGGGTGAGAAATACAAACCTTGAAATGCAGCAGTTTTTGTTAACATCCAAAGTGTTATTTGATATTCCCTCTTGAAGGAGATGGTTGTGGCGATGAACACCAACACTCTTTTGAATCCTTGGAGCTGTGTGTTTGACCCTAGCTGGTCATTTCATGCATTTTCAAGTGTTCCTGTAACAACAGAAGAAGTGACTGTGATGATTTTATTACAACTCTAAATGCCTCACCAGGAGGTTTTGTTGGGACACCCAGGATCCCTTGAATGACTSAGAGAATTTGCTTCCTTCATCCTTATTCATCAGGCCTTGGAGAAGAGTATAGACCAGAAAGGTTTTCTCTGGCTTGCTGGAGGAAGCCAGTTTTGCTGCATGCAAAGCTGGTGGATGAGTCTGAGGAAATGCATGTCATCCTTGATTCACTAGGCTGAAAATATCCAGCTCTGTGTTCCCATCACATCAAATATGGCTGGTCCCTTAATAGGCATATCGTTGTGTCCAGAATAATCTGGGCAAGGTCACTGAGGCATAACACAGGCAGCCCTGAGACTCAGGGCAGATTAGCCAGAGATGTTCGCGTTCCCACTGTTTGTACAAGTGCCAAAATYACAAGTGTAGATTAGTTTGGACCCACAGCAATGTTTGGAAAATCAAATACCAGAGATATCCCACAAACATAATTCTAAGACTCTATTAGCATAATTTTGACCTTACATTGGCCTTGCATGATTATAACCCCACTGCTATTAATGGAGTTATTCCAGATTTATCTGGAATCCGTGTTATTTTAAGACGGGGCTGTGTATTTGCAAAATAGTTTGAATACCTACGGTTTATTTCTAACAAGATTTGCCTCTTACTACCAACATCTTGCATAGAATTTTATCAGAGAAACTACATTTGTTTTAATGGTTAAGTTTTTATAGCTGGAAGCAATTTTCTTTAGTGTAACATTTCAGAAACCCTTTATGGCTAGTGATATTTCATTGAATGCCTGAAGACGGAGACCTACTGCATGACTTTATCATGTAAAAAGCTTATTATCTGACATAATTTGGTGCATAGCAGGCGTATTTATTTAAAAGGTCACGAAATCATATTTCACCACTGGTAATGGCATTTTTATCCATTTAATAGGTTTATCCTAAAGCATATTTATTTCTAATGCTTTTTTTTTTTTTTTTTCTGAAGGCAGTTAATAACTTTAACTCTTCAGGCTCTTAGCAGAATAGAGAACGTCTCATTTCACAACTAGGATTTTCGCAGTTGCACCTAATCCAGCAAGATGCAGGCTCTGATAAGGTGCTTCATGCTTTGTCTCTTGATAGAGCTCAGCACCTTGAAGCATCAGCCCGTAAGTCATCTTTTGACCTAAAAGTTAGCCAGGTTGACCCAATAACCAGGGAAAAACACCGCATTATGTAGAGTTGCTAAAAGCCTGAAGCTGTAGTGGCCTTTAAATTGCCAGCTAGCCTTTGGGTAGTTATATATAATAGTTCTCCGAGCCAAAATGTGTCTTGTTTTATTGGTTCATTCCCTTGAGAAATTTCACTGATTTGAATACAGCTGCCTTTGTTCTGTCTGGCTGTAAAAGGGCGGTCATCTCTCTCTGGGCCAATGCTCCGGAACGAATGGTACTTGTAATTAAAGGCTGCATATTTTCTACGGTCCTGGGCTATTAGGGGCTGYAATACAGACAGCATTTGCCTCTGTTCATGACAGAGCTAAGTTTTGTCTAGAATTTACCTAATAAAGTACGCCAGCAGTCACCAAGATTGTGCTGCTCCAGAGGAGGGGAGCAAGATGAAGAAGAGCAAGAGCTTGCAGGTGGCTCTGGGCACCATTTCTGAGCTTGTGTCTTCCATAATATCYGTACAGTCTCCAATGAAGGGAGAAGCATTATCAGCATCTGTGTTCTGCCTAGGAGCCAGGTTTACATTTGTGTTACTTCACATTCATCCAACGATTAAGACAGTTTACAAGGCGAGAAAAAGCAAACTGTGTTTGTATTTCAGTGGCCAGAAGGGCTTAGAAGGGAAATACCAGGAGAAGGTGGAGCGGCACTGCACGAATGCTGAAGCGGTGATTTTGGTCCAGGGAGAGCAGCGTTACAACACCGGGGATTTCCTCTCCACGTGGCCTGTGGCAGAGCCGGGCGCTGGGTGCTGCCCTCTGGTTCCCGTGCAGGTGCAGGGAGCTCTGTGCAAACTCGAGCATGGGCAGCCCATGGATGCAGGAGCTTCCTGGTGAGCACTGGTGCTGCGATGGAGGGTGCCCTCCAGGACATGGTGACAAAAGAGTGTTTCAAAAAGTCGGAAGAAAATCTAGCTTTAGAAGATATTTCTAACAGAAGAAACAAGGAGGAGAAATGTCTGCCCCAAGAGGACTCAGTGGTGGGGCAGAAGGCACCAGCAGCTGTTGGGAGTGACTGAACTCTGCTGTGGGAGATGGCAGTTGTATCCTATCTGTGAGTCTTCAGTAAAACTCCGTTGATTTTTCCTCAGAGGCAGTAAAAGGTGTCACTGGAAATCAGCTATTTTAAGTCACGTAAATCTCAGGGCTTTAGTGAACGTTGAGAGCAGCTCTACTCAATGCATTTTGCTTCTTCTCCCCCATAAATCATCATGAGTCCAAGCAAGCAGTAGTCTCATTTTTGTTTCATTACATGGTAATTTCAGTTCTGGATAAGTAGATGATCAAGCAGCTTCTTATAGTGGGAAAAGGAAAAGGTGAGGGTGATATTACTGCCATATAACATAGCCTGAAATAATGTAAAATTAATGCTTTGTCTTTCTGGAGCTTGACTCCAAGTCCTTATCTTCTATTAAAATCTGCAGGGACAGCTAGGGCTAGCTCTAACATGCAAGAACACGATGATGTTGCAAGAACCTTCCAGCATGGATGGGGCCACTAGTACAAGACAGATTATTTCCCTGCATTTTGACCAGCCTCAAAGGCCAATTGTATTATCAATTAACACGAATAAGAAGTATACCTGTAATAACATTAGGTAAGATAGAAATGTCTACATCCTCCAGGCCATAAACCTACTGCTCAACAGCTGAATCAGGAGGAAAGTTCCCCTCTGGGCAAGCGGGTGTCTAAGTGTCCTTTAAGAGCTCTTACATCTTTCTCCAAGTCCCTGATACTTGGCACCGAGAGACAGGATGTGAGATGGAGTGAACAACCTGTGAGCCAGTTCCTCTCCTTCAATTATGCTTCGCTCCCTGTCTGCGGTGTTCCCAGCCTCTGAGCTGGTGCCTTGTGCCGTGGAGACCTGCCCTTCCTGGGTAGGCTTCAGATCGCTCTGTATTTATCCTTTGCTTCCTCCTGGAGCATTGTACACACTGTCAGCGCAGGGCAGGATGCGATGCCAAGCCAAAGAACCAAGGCCTCCTCACCTGGATTTCACTTCAATAAGGAAAAAGGGCAATGATTGTACAGTTGGAGGCATACGTCAAATATAAATTGCAATGGAGTGGAGCAAGGGACCAGGAATACTCTGTAGGGCTTCACACAAGCCTACTGCAATCAATAGAAATGTTTCTATTAACTTAAACAGGCTGAGATTGGTTAGGTAAATTATTGATCTTTGCATCATTAATGTAGGAAAGAAGTTATAGGTTATGGTTATCACTCTAACAACATTTACACGGCAATATTTTAACTAGTAACTGAGGATATCAAGTAAATATTTGCTTTAGAGAAGCTGGAGATACAAGGAAAGTTTTCTTATCAGTTGTCAGACTCAAGAGAAGTGAACTCGTATGAACTAGTTCAAACTGCAATTGTGGGGCACAAATTATTCACAAAAGTTAGGTCACTGAGAATTGCAGGAGGATCTTGTGAAATGCACTGACTGAACAGTAAAACTGTATTTTATATGGGAGAAAATAACTTGCATTATATGTAAGCCAGTGTAAGTGCTATAATAAAACCATTACCGGGATAAAGAACTTTAGGACATGGTAGATCTATGAAAATGTCAGCTTAGTCTCAAGTGTCAGTCAAAAAGACAGCTAGGACAGTAGGAGCTTTTTCCTAAGGTAGAAAGGAACAAAGAAACAGAAAATATCATAAAGTGCTGAGGCTGGAAGAGTTGCTGCATCTTGGTGTGCCTTTACGTAAACGTTCCCTCTCTCTTTGCAAGGGGTATGTTTGGCTACCAAGTTAATATTGCCATGAACGTGCCAGGCATTTAAGAAATCCAGCTCATCCAAAGCAGGCAAATGCCTGCTGATAGRAACTAGTACATTCCCAGATGGTGTGTGCAAACCTGCTAGATGTTTATCAGGCTTAGGGTGGCCTCTCCACGTGGACGCAAAGGTGCAGGCATCCTGGCGTGACCTGAGCAACCAGCAGCGTTTCAGGCCTGAGGAAAAAGAGTCATCGGCCTCCACATACCTCCCTCTGGTGAGGTGGCTACCGCGCATCCTGTCCCACTGTCCAGCTATCAACTGCAGTGAGCAGTTCAGTCAGCATGAGTTGCTGCAAGACTCCTGCGCAGTCTCCCCGCTCCCAGAGGCAGGGGAGTGTTCAGCACAGGTGGGGATTCACCCTGCCCTCCCTGGAATTTAAACATGCAGTGTCAGCTGCTCCGCGTGTTGGGGGGAGGACAGATGGGGAAAAGTTTGTATGCTTTCCCAGGGGCATGAAGGGAGTTGCTGAAGCTGCAGATGGAAGGTTTCTCTCCTGCCTTCTGTGCTTTGTTCCTCTCTTTTGCTCTTGCACACATCAGTGCCTCAGTTCAGTCACTTCCCAAAACCACATGTCAGRGAGCTGCAGGGTATCTCCCTCAGGAGATGGAGGCTGAAGGGTTCAGAGGGGACCCTGTCCAGGGAGATCCCATTGYACTTCATCTGGTCCCCCCACTTAAGGCTGAGAGATGCCCCAACTYCCAGGAATACCAGCACTGCACTGTGTCTCCATAACACCCAGGCTCATCTTATCTTCTGTGGAAAGGCCACTCACACATGGGGAAATGTGTCTCCTTCTGGGGATCGGGTGATACCTACCGAAAATCCCTTCACAGGGGAGGGACATGACAGCTCTGAAAGCCATGATAGAGCTGTAGGGCCCAAGGCTGGGGAGAGGGTCAAAGAAGCCCCTCGAGAGAAGCCCACGCACCGCAGCTCGGTCAGCCCCCACAGCTGTGGGGCACCATGCTCAGTGTTCATTTGTGTGAGGGGTTCTGAAGGGGAAGGGGGAACCAGGAGCTAAGAAAAATGTGGYTCCCATACTGCAGCCCCCTGGCAGTGCATCGTCTGCCGCTGGGCTACAGGACCTTGATGTCCTCGAAGGCAGCTTCCCCTCCAAGCRCAGCCAGGCCTCTCAGGGACTACTGGGGCAGTTGGTAGGTCCATGGTGGCCAGCAGAGCTGCAGTGTAGCAGTGGATTGGGCCATTTTCAAGATCTCCATCTGGGATACCAGGATGGGAGTTACATCAATTGCATCATCCTGTGGCTRCCCTTAGCCAGCTGGACCTGCTGGGCCTCCTCAGGAAAAACACCTTTTGGCTTCCTCTGATGCACTGGGCAGGGTGGGCCCACTAGTTGTTTTTGCCAGACTGTCCYTAAGAGAAGTCCTGGGCTCAGGGGGTCACGAGTCCGTGGGGAACTGTCTGGTGGGAGGTGGTACAGGACAAACTGAAGCAGACTGAGGACATGAAGGAAGAGGTTGCCCTTCGACGAAGGTAGAGGTATATGAGCACATCAAAGGAAAGCTAAATCCATTGGGGTTTCTCCACAGAGAAGGGAAGGCTGGTGAGCTGGGTAGAGAGGAACCTCATGAAGTTCCATAATGGGAAGCACAGAGACCAGCGCCTGGAAAGGCGTAACTCCAGCATCGTTATGCAGCAGGACGGGTTGGGGGGTGATGCACTGGAGACCAGTTCTGCGGAGAAGGACTTGGGGTCCTAGCGGACAACTCGTTGCCCAGGAGGCAGCAGGGTGCCCTTGTGGCCAAGAAGGCCATTGGGATCCCAAGGTGCATTAGGAAGAGTGTGGCCAGCAGGTCCTCCCTCCTCTGCTCAGTCCTGGTGAGCCTACATCTGGAGCGCAGTGTCCAGTATGGGCTCTGGAATACAAGAGAGAAGTGGAGCTACTGCAGTGAGTTCTGTCTGCCGAGGGCTGCTAAGATGGTTTGGGAACTGGAGCATCTCTCGTATGAGAAAAGGCTGAGAGAGCGAGGCCTGTTTAGCCTGGAGAAGACTGAGGGAACAGTAAAGTCAGTTAGATAGTTACCARTACGTGTAAGTATCTGAAGGGAGGGCGTAAAGAGGGGGCCTGACACTTTCCTGCAGYTCCCAGTGATAGGACAAGAGGCAGCGTGCATAAACTGAAACACAGGAAGCTCCRTCTAAACATTGGGAAAAAATGTGTTTTACTGTGAGGGTGACTGAGCACTGGCACAGGTTACCCAAGGAAGTTGTAGAATCTCCTTCCTTGGAGACAGTCAAAAGTCATCTGGACACAATTCTGGGCAATGTGCTCTATGTGACTTGCTTGAGAAAAGGCGGTGGACTAGGTCCCTTCCCACCACAAACATTCTCTGATTCTGTGAAAGGAGTTCCTGAATACGAGTGCGGAGAGCCCCAGGACTGAAAGTGCATGGGAAGACCAGGCTAGAGCTGCTCTAATAACCTACAAGAATCCCAAGAGCAGATGGTGAATGGCATTAAAAGCAGGAATCCCACAAGGACTTCAGAGGCAGGAGCCTGTGCTCAGTCCTGCAGGTTGCCCGGAGGCCACACAGAGCTCTGGTCCCAGCACCCGTGTTTGCAAACTTGCAGTGCCCCACTTGCATGCACAACCACCCCTGCAAATTGCAGATGTCTGCCTTGCCCAGCAGCAAGAGCTCGGCTTCTGCACTCCTATATCCGTTCCTCAAATAGCGAGGGGTGCAGTATTGGTTGGTCAACATTACACAAGTACGGTGTCTAGTCCTTAGCACTCGGCCATGAACAAATACACAAGATCCCAGAGACACGAGCTGCACAGGCAGGGAAGACTCGCTTTGCTGTTGTTCCAAGCACTTAGCTCGGTGTCCTCAAGGCATGCGGCTAATACAAATCGCTGCTCGTCTCCTCCTTTGAGCCTGTTGGCCCAAATCAACTCTCAGGAAGGTGGGCAAAGTGGGCTGAGCTCAGGTAGTTCGGATTTGTGCTTATTCCATCAAAACCACCAGCCAGATGGCAGAGGGGGCACCTGTAGCGCGGGGTTCCCCCTGCCCCACAGCTGGTCARGAGCAGAGCACACGAGCACCCCTTGGCCTGCCAAACAGGCAGCATCTCTGAGGGAGCGTGGAAGTACAGGGCAGGCGTGAGGAGACCCGGGGGCATGAGGAGGACAAGATGCTCCAAGGAGRTCAGGGGGAGCGGGAAGGCCCTGGGTGGGTGAGGGGGTGCGTGAAGGCCCCCGGTTGGTGACGCTCCAAGGAGGTTAGGGAGAGCAGGAAGGCCCCGAGCCAGTAAGGGCTGGGATGTGGCGGTGGACACCGCACTGCTGCAGGGAAGCGGGAAGCGCCACCAGCTCTCCTTCCTGGAGGGGTGGTCCAACGCTCCCGCACCGACCCCCTTATCCCAAAAGAAACTTGCCCCCCCCTTTGCCCACCCGGGCCCCCCCCCCCGCGGGACCCTGCCAGGCGGACGGGCCCCCGC